>NC_081438.1:24791075-25030747 GCF_949786415.1 Peromyscus eremicus | reverse complement strand
ACTAAGATGGAGGCAGTAGCATGAGAAGTTCAGGGTCATTTTGATGAAAGAGCTATTGAGGAAGGACCGGGCTACTGGACGCTCTGTCTACAAATAAAAAAACAAAACAGATACACACACACACACACACACACACACACACACACACACACTAAATAAATAAATAGCACAGAACCCAAACTCAATTATTCCAGTTCAACAAAGCTTGCTGCAGACATTGGGAGTGGAGGAACCCCCCCGCCGCCCCCAGTCAGGGCTGGCCCTGTGGAGTCTCTGAGACACAGCCGGAATGAACACAAGCGGCAGAGGCGGCATGGGGAAGGAGTCCCAGCAGGCTCTTCCCTGGACTGTTACCTGGGATCACATGTCCTCTCTGGCCTCCTCTATAAAGAAGGTGTGAGAACTCATAAGCTCTGGCAGCTTGCCTAGCAGGGTTTAAGAGCAAACAAGCCCGGACAGGAAAAAAGTCAGCCTCACCTACTCTTGTTGGGGAGCCAAGAAACTCTCCTTTTGGGGGAGCCAAGAAACTCCTTTCAGGTTTCCTACCCTGACACCTACTGAGCAGACTATCCAAGCCTGGCTCACTGCCACAGCTCAGTGCCACCCACGAGTGTTGCTGACTAGGCAGTGTTAGGACTCTTACCTCTCCACAAACCACTCAGAATCACATCCAAGTGTCTTGTCTTTAGCCACTCCTGCTTGGTTCATTTTCACACAGGGCAGCAGCAGTGTTCAGAAGGTATTTGTGCATAGATTCTTTCCTTATTTGCAGTGCTGGAACCCAGGGCCTCCCCTGAATTAGGTAAGTGCTCTACTGCAGAGCCACACCCCAGCCCCTCACTGGGGGACTCTAGGCAGGTGCTCTACCACTGAGCCACACCCCAGCCCCTCACTGGGGGATTCTAGGCAGGTGCTCTACCACTGAGCCACACCCCAGCCCCTCACTGGGGGATTCTAGGCAGGTGCTCTACTGCTGAAAGAGAACTACATTACTTAGCTGCACAGAGCTGAGACACTGTGTTCCCGCTCCTGTATCAGCCGAGATGGACCACATCCTTTACTGTGTCTACAGTTGTTCTTGGAATGAGGTGGAGAGCGGGCCGTGGGATTATATCCACAGCCAGGTATCTTAGGACAGACAAGAGCCTCCCAAGTTCAAAGCTGACCCTGGCTTTCTGACTCAAGAAAACCAAAGGCAGGGGTGGGTGTCAGCACAGTGACAGAGCACCTGACTAGCACGGGAAAGGCCTTGGGTCCAACTCCCAGCACAGAAACCAGCCAAGCCACCAAACAGGCGAGGGGACTCATCACTTACTTCCGGCTCTGGGATGCTCTTCTTTCGGCAGAAGAACCTGAGACGTACTTGAACAGGGGAATCCTCCTCATGACACTGAAGGGGAACTTCTGATCAAGCTTCAGGGCCACTCGCTCAGAGAGGTCCAGGGAGTAGCAGTAGGTGAGGCCATCTGAGGTGGGTGTATTAAGTAAAATTGAAGGCGGCAGGAACAGAGGCAGCTGACATGCCCTTTGAGGACCCAGCCCCCGGGAAACACAGGTGTGTGCCTCAGTCTCTGTAGAGGCCTGAACATTCCCATCAACACGCCTCACAGGAAGCAATGCCACGCGAGGTGTGCATCAGAATTCACATGCACCCCTGAGCCTTCCAACCATAGCCACGATGGTTTTTTCTTTCTGTTTTGGCTTTTTGAGACGTGATTTCTCTATGGAGCTCTGTAGACCAGGCTGATCCGGAACTCAGAGATCCACCTGCCTCTGTCTTCTGCGTGCTGGGATTAAAGGTGTGCGCCACCACCACCCAGTTTACAATCCAGGCTTAATATAACACAGGGACTGGTACACTCCTGGACTTTTGCTCCAAATCAAAGGTGCTCTGCCTCAGTGTGACCAACTGAACTTCACACGGCCTTTTGGTGAGGGAGGGACATATAGGTAGCCTAGTCTGGCCTCGTACCTCAAACCCCTTGAGGAGGAGGCAAGTTCCAATGCAGCTTCTCCGGAAGCATGTTCTCTATGTAACCACCATCTTTATGTTAGTCCACCACTGCCTGAACAGCCTGTTCCACAAACCCTTCTACAAATTTTATTACATACATACTCTGTATGTAATAACACAGTGTGTGTGTGTGTGTGTGTGTGTGTGTGTGTGTGTAGGAGGGGTTGGGAGAACAACTTTATGGAGTTGAAATCAACTTTCCACCATGAAGGTCCCAAGTTCAGGTTGTCAGGCTTAGCAGCAATCACTTTTACCCAGCAGGCCACCTTACTAGCCGCCCTTCAGCAAATATTACGCATCTGTTTTATGCCTGCACCAAGGGGTAAGTATTTATCCAAAATAGTGTGGGTGAAGTATCTCGGGTCTCACAGGTTATTTGAATACTTGCGTATGTATGACAGAATCCACTTATGTTCCACTTGTACAGCCTGAGGTGACTTTACACAGTATTTTGGGTACATCCATGTCCTTACTTTGACTACAGTCAGGTCAGGTACAGAATGTTCCATTTGTGTCATAATAATGGGCAAAACATTGCAGATTCTGGGGGTTGGGGATTTAGCTCAGTGGAAAAAAAAAAAAAGAAAAAAAAAAAAAACCATTCCAGATACTGAAGTATTCTGGATCTCAGAATTCCTAATTAAGGAGGCTCAATCCCTAATAAATGCCAGATAAGGTAATGCTGGCCTTGTGTAGCTCAGTAGGGACTTGACCAGAGGGCCTAGGTTGGATCCCCAGCCCCGCCTAAAACGGATAGTTCCGGTACTATCGGCTGAATGTAATCCCAGCTACTCCAGAGGCTGGAGGACTGACTTCAATCTGCTGCCTCAGTCAGCTCCAGGCCCAATGAGCTACCTTCGACCTTACCTCAAAACTAGAAGAGGCAAGCCGGGTTCGTGCACACACCCACACCTTTAATCCCAGCACTTAGGAGGTAGAGGCAGGCGGATCTCTGTGAGTTCGAGGCCAGCCTGATCTACATAGTGGAGTTCCAGGCCATCCAGGGCTATACAGTGAGACCCTGCCTCAAAAAGAAGTTACCAGCCAGGCAGCGGTGGCGCATGCCTTTAATCCCAGCACTCAGGAGGCAGAGAGCCAGGTGGATCTCTGTGAGTTCGAGGCCAGCCTGGTCTACAGAGCGAGATCCAGGACAGGCACCAAAACTACACAGAGAAACCCTGTCTTGAAAAAAAACAAAACAAAACAACAAAAAGTTACCGTTTGAGGGCAGGGGAATCTAAAGATGGCTTCATAGTTAAGAGCGCAAACTGTTCTTCTAGTGGACTCAAGTTCAGCTCCCAGCACCCACATGGCAGCTCCTGTAACTCCAGTTCCAGGGGACTTGACATCTTCTTCTGGCCTCCTCAGTGACAGTATGCAGGTGCACATATCCACAGACTTACCCATAAACAAAAATAAATCTTAAAAAAAGGAAGAAAGCGCACACCAAGAAATTTATAACTGGGGTATGGAACCAGGTATGATGGCAAGTGACAGTAACCCTGGCACTCAGGAAACTGAGGTGGGTCTTGAGTTTGGGTCTAGCCTGGGCCATATAGCAAGACCTTATTACAACCCCTTTCCCTCTGAGAAAAAAGAAAATTAAGGGATGTAGCTCAGTGGTAGAGTGCCTGTCAATCATGTACAACGCCCTGAGCTTCATGCTCTTAACCCAGCAAAAAGAGAACATCTCAGCAAGCCCAGGTCTGTTTCTTAACCCGTTCATGAACATCTCCAGGTGATGGACTTCTCAGATTCTTCCAATGAACACTCTGTATGGAGGCCAGAGGCCAACCTCGGGTGTCGATGCTCAGGAATTAGGGTCTCTCACTTGATCTGGAATTTACCAAACTAGGCTGGGCGTGGTGGGCCAGTGAGCCTTAGGGACTTGCCTGTCTGGACCTCTGCAGTGCAGGGATCAGAGATTACGTTGCAGGGCTATGGATTATGTCAAGCCTGCACAAATCCTTTACTGAGGAAGCCACCTCCCTGGCCTCCTCCAGTGAGTCTTCACACTAGAGTTAGTTGAGTAGATTACAACAGAAAAGCCAGGCCAGTATAATTAAGCTTACACCGCCAACCGTAAACTAGATGGGTTTGAGCTGGCCTGGGCAGGCAACCATATTCGTATTTTCCAGACGAGTTCTGGTCCAGGGAGGGAAGGAGAGCTGCCCGAGGCTCCGAGGTTTTCAAGGCGGGGGCCAAACCCAGACTGCTTGTGTACTTGACATCCCACACCCTCCAAGTGGGTCTGCCCTCTGGTGTAGCTTCCCTCAGCACTTCCCCTCCAGGAAGGATACACGACAGGCCGATGAGAAGGCCAGAGACATTACTCAGGAAGGAGGTCTGAGGGATGAGCCAGGAGGCACACAGCAGCAGCCACGGCACCAGGACGGAAGGCACCACCACGCCAAACACCAGGGCCCGCCTCATCCGAGAGCGGACTGAGGTGAGTCCCAGCATGGCGAAGGCCACGGGGGTGAACCCTCTGGCGTCCTCCACCTCCCCCAGCTTGGACAGCGACGACACGGACTCGAATGACAGGTAGATGATGGCGGAAGAGACGGTGAAGATCAAGGTGAAGAAGCAATGGCGGACGGTACCCACGGTCCTCTCGAAGTTGCCGGCGAAGCGCCAGATGATGATGGCGCCGCAGAGCAGGGAGACGGGGTTCTCGTAGACGAAGATGTAGGTCACCAGCCTGTAAACTAAAGACGGGTTTGGGTGAATGGTCCAAGGCAGTGCTGTTCCAACCAGGGGCAGCCAGGTCCCCCGCCAGCTGGGGAAGGGAGCCTTGAAGCCGGGCGGGGCTGGAGCTCAGTTGGTACGGTGCTTGCCCAGTGTGTACCCAGCCCTGGGTTCCGTTCCTAGCACCACACACACCACACACAGGAAGTGGTGGTGCACACCTGAGTTCGGCACTCAGGAGGTAGAGGCAGGAGGATCAGGAGCTCAAGGTCATTCCTGGCTACACCGTGAGTTTGAAGTCAGCTTGGTCTACACGGGACCCTGTCTCAAAAATAAAATAATAAACAGGAAAGTGAGAGAAGTGTCCGCCATTCGAGGCATAAGTATATAACATAACCTCTGCTTCTTCCTGGCCCTGGAGACAGGGTTATCAAGACCAATTCCCGTGATTCAAAGCATGAGCATAGAATGTAGTCTCCATTCCTTCCTGGCCCTGGAACAAAGATTGTCTAGACCAATTTCTATGTGTGAAAAAGAGAACTTTTTCTGAACTTGTCAAATGCTTTATTAACATTGTTTTAGGGATCTTTTCAAGATTCTCTGTCGTTTTTGTGTCTCTGTATAGGTGCAGGTGCCTGGGGAGGCGGGAAGAGGGTGTTGGACCCCCACAGCTGGAGTTCCAGGAGGTTGTGAGTGAGCTGCCCCATGGGGAGTGCTGGGAACCGGACTTGGGTCCTCCGCAAGAGCAGCAAGCTCTCTTAACCATCTCTCCAGGGCTGTTAATACTGACCTACCTCACCGGGCAACTGAGGGGTAATTAACGGTAAGAGCTTCAGGGTGGACTGAGTGGGGGTCAGTTAACACTGTGTGCCCATCTCCTCAGCTGTTAATTCTGGCCTCTCCTTCCATTGAGGCTGTTCAAGGGAAGAAAAAAGGAATCATGAATTATTTTGTGGTTTATAAGGACTATAACGTTATCATTAATAATACACAGAAATTGGACGCCTTCTCTAAGAACGCATTTCCAGGTTTACAGGTGGAGCCAAGATTTATATGCCATAAGATACCAAAGAAAGACCTTTTCTCTCTCTCTGCTGTGAGACAAGGTTTCACTATGCGGCCCTGTCTGGCCTATAGTTACGTAGATAGACCAGGCTGGCTCCTGCTTCCTGAGGGCTGGGATTACATACATAAGTCATCCCACTTGGCTTTTTTTTTTTTTTTTTTTTGAGATAAGGTTTTGATATATAGCCCAGGCTGGCCAGGAACCCACCATCTTTCTGCCTCAGCCTTTGAGTGATGGGATTACAAGTGTCTGCCATCAATGATTTCCTAAGCACAGAGTTTCTGTTTTGTGTGATGGAAAAGCCCCACAAACGGACAGTAGTATTAGGACATAATATCATGAATGTAATAAATCAATACAATTAATGTAATTAATGAATATCATAAATATAGTTATTGAATAAAAAAACCAAGTGGCTGCCATCCTATTTGGTTTACACTTTTTATTTTTCTAAATACAAGTTATCAGTAACACATATAATTTTTAAAAACTTTATTGTGGGTATACGAGAGTGCATGCATGGCATGGCACCCCTGTGGCATTCAGGGAAAAACCTGCAGGAGTCAGTTCCACCCATATAGGTCCCAGGGACCAAACTGCAATTCTCATGATTGGTGACAAGTGCCTTTACCTGCCGAGCCACCTTACAGGGCTCTAATGCACTCTTTGTTTGTTTATTTGAGACAGGAACTCACTATGTAACCCTGGCTGGCCTGGAACTCCTTATGTAAACCAGGTTGGCCTCGAACTCATAGAGATCCGCCTGCCTCTGCCTGCCCAGTGCTGGGATTAAAGGCCTGGGCCACCACATCTGGCTCTTTAAGGTACTTATCTCTCTCTGTGGGCTGAAACCTTAACATGAGAGAGAAAGATGAAGTGATGGTGTCATTTCTTAGGAGTGTAAGACTTGGAGGGGGTCTTGACTTTGTCATAACCAGGCTGCCTGGGCTCAGTTGAGTCCAACGACCATATCCTCACAGCTTCAATTTCCTCATTGGCAAGTATCAGGTCAAGCCTGAGGCCTTCAAAGGTCCCATATGCTGTGGGATGTTCTGTATGTCAAATATGTTGCTCTGATTGGTTAGTAAATAAAACATTGATTGGCCAGTAGCCAGGCAGGAAGGATAGGCGGGACAAGCAGAGAAGAGAATTCTGGGAAGTGGAAGGCTGAGTCAGAGAGACACTGCCCGCCATGACAAACAATATGTGAAGATGCCGGTAAGCCACGAGCCACGTGGCAAGGTATAGATTTACGGAAATGGATTAGTTTAAGCTGTAAGAACAGTTAGCAAGAAGCCTGCCACGGCCATACAGTGTGTAACCAATATAAGTCTCTGTGTTTACTTGGTTGGGTCTGAGCGGCTGTGGGACTGGTGGGTGAGAGAGATTTGTCCTGACTGTGGGCAAGGCAGGAAAACTCTAGCTACACCCATATCTCTCCCTGTCCATGAATCCCACACTCACACAGATAGGGTTAACTACGAATGTGATGTGGTGCATGTCTGTGTCCTAGTACTCAGGAGGCTGAGGCAGGAGGATCATGGGCTTGTGGCCACCCTGGGCTACACGGTGAGTTCTGGCCATTCTGGTCTACATAAATAGCAACACCCTGTTTCAAAGGAAAAAGGAAAAAAAGAGGATATGTGCCTCATCTAGACTGGCATTTAGCTGACTGTAAGAAGTGCTACGTGCAGGGCTAGAGAGATGGCTAGAGAGATGGTTAAGAGCATCTGGCTGCTACTCCAGAGGTCCTGCGTTCGATTCCCAGCAACCACAGTGTGGCTCACAACCATCTGTAATGAGATCTGGTGCCCTCTTCTGGCATGCAGGGAAACATGCAGGCAGAACACATTATACATAATAAATAAACTTAAAAAAAGTGCTACATGTTTCCAACAGAAAGGAAAAAAGTTTCAGCTTTAAGCTTAAGGGGAAAACCCTCACACCCTAGTCAAGACTCTTGAAGCCTTCATTATTTGCTGGACACTTCCAAATTGAAATTTTGTTGTTTTTCAAGACAGGGTTTTTCTTTGTGTAGTCCTGGCTGGCCTTGAACTCACAGATTCACCTGCCTCTGCCTCCCAAGTGCTGGGACTAGAGGCGTGGGTCATTACCGCATGGATCCCAAATTAAAGGACTCACATATATAAGGGCGTGCGAATTATATATCCAAATCTTAGTTCTAAAACAGCATACTAAAAACAAAAAGCTGGGTTCCTATCTCACTATTCTGATGTACTAGCTCTGTGATTCTCTGTATTCAGCCTCAATTTCTGGTAAACAGGCAATTTAATATGACCTGTCATGAAATGAACGCACAGGCCTCTGTTACCTTGGGAGTCACTAGGGTTTCCCAGGAAAGAATGAGAAAGAAACAAAGGCTAGGAATCCTGTCTTTTACAAAAGGATGATTACAGACGTAACTGGTCTGAGAAAATTCTCTCCCCTGAGAAAACAAACACTTTACCGGGGGCAGAAGACGGCCCAGCCCCTTTCCTCTTTCCACGAGCTGGAATTAAGAGTCAGGGTTAAGGTAAAGACGCAGCACAAAATTCTAGACTCGAGAGGAAAAACCATTCATGCAGGTGACAAGAGACGAAGTTCAACTGTCACGATGAAGGTGAGAGACGTTTGTTTTGTTCCTGAGGGGCTCAGGCCTTCAGCAGATGGGGGTCTGTATTTATAAAACTGGAGGGGCGAAGGAGGGGGATTTATCCTCAAAATCAAAGAATGAATGGGCCTGGGGGGGGGGGGACGACACATGCAAGGTGGCAGTTTGGGGTAGGAAAGGAATCGGCGAAAATGATGATGAGACTTTGGATAAGACTTGCTGGAGCTCCAAGCGGGGAGGTCAGTGATGGGCACGGAGGCTGGGGGCTGGCTGGCAGTGAGGGATAGCTGGGGTCCCTGGG
Organism: Peromyscus eremicus; assembly: GCF_949786415.1. Lineage (NCBI taxonomy): Eukaryota > Metazoa > Chordata > Mammalia > Rodentia > Cricetidae > Peromyscus > Peromyscus eremicus. The sequence continues at coordinate 25,022,067 of NC_081438.1, read as the reverse complement.
TTGAGGAAGCGCGCCATCCCCGCCCAGCCCCTGCTCACCTTGCCAGTTGCGCAGGGCCTCGGAGCGCAGCGACAGCCCCGAAGGCGCCAGAGGTGGCTGCAGCAGGAACAGGCGGGGCCCCGACACCAGCAGCGACAGCAGAGCGGTGAAGAATGTGGCGGAGGGCACCTCGGGACACGAGCACCAGAAGCGACTCGCGGGCCCCGGGGCCGCCATGGCCGCCAGATCTTCCCGCGAGCCGCCTCGGCACTCACCGCCCCGCCTCGGCAATTTCCGCCTCCCTGCGGCGGTCTCCCCTGGCAACAGTGGAAAGCGGGCTTCTCAAGCCCCGCCCCCATGGAGGAAGGACCAATCCCGTAGGGCCATCCGCCCAAAGGAGGCTGGGTGTTGTAGTTTCAGCGCGCCCTCTGCGGGCCAATTTTCAGTTTCCTTCTACTTTCTCTCTTATTTATTTTTTTTTTAAATTTAATTACATCTGTTTATTTGTTTGAGTATGGGCGAGGGGCACGTGCGTGCAACGCGTGTGAAGGACAGACGACAACTTAAGGGAGTTGGTTCTTTTCTTCCACCTGTGGGTCCTGGGCATTGAATTTGGGTTATTTGGCTTAGCAGCAAGCGCCTTTACCTTCTCGTTACCCCTTTTTATTTTCACTTTTAGTTTTTTAGATTTTATTTGCTATTAACTCGTGAGAGAGTGTGTGTAGGTGTATACACATGCACCTTTACTGTCAGCCATCTTGAAGATACGTTCCCCCCATTTTTTTTTCAGCCAAACTCACGCTACAGACCGGGCTGGCCTCGAACTCACAGAGCTCGGCCTGCCTCTGCCTTCCAAGTGCTGGAATTAAAGGCGTGCACCACCAGGCCCAGCTCATTGTGGCATTTTCATACACGTGTAATACGTGTGTATAATGTAGTTTGGTCATATTTGATCACAGCTCCATTATCCTCTCTGGTTTTCCCACCTAGTCTCCCTTCTGCTTCCATTTTTCTTTCTCTCTTTTCCTCTCTCTCTTTCTTTCTTTCTTTTTTTGATGACCCAATGAGTTTCATTAAACTCACTTACAGAAGCAGGGTAACGGTTATTTATGGAACATGGGCACCTAACTAGTAGCTACACCACTGAAGAAAACGTCTCTTCCTCATCCATTAACTGCCAGTAGATCCTCAGAGAGGGGGTGGGGCCTTGAGAGCCACTCCCTCCTGCTGTGGGTTTTTGTTTTTTGTAAAGACGGTCTTATGTAGCCCAGGCTGTCCTGGACTCACTCTGTAGCCAAAGTGAGTCTGGTCTCCACCTGATCCTCCACCTCCAGAGTGCCGAGATTTTAGGCGCGCACCACCTCCCACAGTTTATACAGTACTGGGGCTCGAACCCAGGGACTCGACTGAACTGAACTGAACTTCCTTCTCAGCCCAGCCAGCTGTAATGATTATGACGCCTTGCGGTCCACAGAGCCCTATTCTCTCTCACACACACAACACTTGTGTTTGACTTTATTATGCCAAAGAGGAAACCAAGTCTTGGAGGGTCCCTGAGTGATACAGTTAAGTAGCAAAGGGAGGATTAGAACTTGGGTCTTCCCACCTGATTGGCCAAGAAGACAGCGTGGGCATCTTCTGGAGATGGATTGAAGAGGGATGAGGAGGCGAGGGAGGACGTCAAGAGTTACGCATGCGCTGTGATGCTTTACTGAGATCGGCTTTCGCCCTTCACAATTAGAACAGCAGCAGTTCCCGCAGAGAAACCTATTTCAGGCGGACAATTGGAGCATCCTCTCTGAGCTGTAAGTGCTTTAACGGGTGAGGTCGCTTCCCGATGAAGTCACCGGTGGGAAGAGGGAGTCAGGGATTGAATCCCAGTTTGCTGGGTCCCAGGGGCAACTTCAGATGTTCCTTCCCAGTATGTTTTGTTTGGGCAGTACTGGCTCTACCACTGAGCTAAAGCCCTTCTTCCCAGTATTCCTATATGCATTAATAGACTCCTGAAGCCTGGAAATGGTGGCGCACGCCTTTAATCCCAGACACAGGCAGGCAGCTCTCTTGGGTTCGAGGCCAGTTTGGTCTACAGAGTGAGTTCCAGGACAGCCAAGGCTACACAGAGAAACCCTGTCTTGAAAAACTAACTGACTGACTGACTGACTGACTGAGCGACTGACTGACTGACTGACTGACTAACTAAGAAGACTCCTGGAAAATAATCAGATGTAATCAAGAAACCGTCCACTTGAATCCAGCCCCCAAAGAAACAACAGCGTTGCTCACATAACATCTACCACTAGGGGGCAGCACCAGTTACAGACTCAGGATAGGAATAATGAGAGAGATTGGTTTTTAAAAAGGAAGGACTGTGGGGAGGTGCCCAGCCTGGGGAACTGAGTTTGACCCCCCGACCCACGTGGTAGAAGGGGAAGCCGGAGAGCCGACCTCTGCAAGCTGTCTTCTGACCTCCACACAAGCGCCCACCCACACAGACACAAATAAATAAATGAACATACTAGAATGGAAAACCAAAGAGGGCGGGGGATAGGCATGGTCTTTCTTTCTACACCAACCGCAGCTCTCATTTCAAAGAGTTTATTCTTGAGCTAAATATAGAAATGGTTTCATCAAGCTTTAGTAGCTATGGAACAACAACAACAAAAGGTCATAAACCCAAACAACTTTTTTAGATGCATTGTTGTGACCACACGGATGTTCAAAGTGGGTACTATTCAAGCAGAGGATCTGAGTTCTGTTCCCGCACTCATATAGGGTGGCTCACAACTGCCTGTAATTTTCAGTTCCAAGCCCTCATGTTCACACACACACACACACACACACACACACGAACATGATTAAATAAACTAAAAATAAACATCTTCTAACAAAAATGTAAGAATAGTGAGATGCCTCAGTGAGTTAAGGCGCTTGCTGTCAAGCCTGACCAACTAGAGTTCGATCCCCGAGACCTGATGGAAGAGAACCAACTCCCACAAATTGTCCCTGGACATCTACATGAGTTTGCAAACAAGTAAAAAGTGATTAAAAATAAGAAGAAAAAGAAGAGGAAGACACTCCCGAGAATGGACATGGGCTAGTGAGCAGAGACAAGATGGTCTCCAATTTTGGAGACCATCGCCACAGCCATTTGTACCCCCCTTTGTACATCACGGGTGTTTCTGTGGACGCTCTGTCAGCTAGAAGCCCAGGTGAGGACGTTTATAATCTTTCTCTTTCACACACTTTGTAAAATTACGTTTATTTATTTATTTATTTTAAATTTATTTATTTTTTTGGTTTTTTACTGAGTGGGACGGCAGTGGAGACTCATGTTAGGGCGCATGTGTGGGAGTCAGTGGACAGCTTGGGGTGGCCGGTTCTCTCTTTCCACCTTGTGGGTCTTAGGGATCGAACTGAGGTCAGCAGGCTTGGCAGCAAGCTCCTTTACACCCTGAGGCATCCCTCCCCCATATGTTAATCCTGTGTTCTCTCCCTGCTCTCTCCTGATACATGTTCATGCTCTGCTATTTCCCATCATGGTGTCTGGAAAATAGCCTTGAAGGAAAGTCTATTCGTGTTGACCTTACGCTATTTTTTCCCAACAAAACAGCAGGTCTCCACACAGAGGGAGTAGAGCCTGTGCTAAATTTGAGACAGCAAAGGAATCAGACATGATATGAAGACAGATAGGTCAAGTGTCTCACCCCACTTTGGTCTCCGATGAGACATCTGCAGACCCAAGGCCTTTGGGTCCATGCGAAGTAACCAAACATCTGTATCATGACCCACACAAGGCACGTGTCACCTGCTGCAAAGCTGGTGGGCACTACATTCCTTAATTTTATGTTATTTTTTGATTTTTCGAGACAGAATCTCTCTGTGTAGCCCTGATTGTCCTGGAACTCGCTCTGTAGCCCAGGAGGGCCTCCAACTAGGAGATCCTCCTGCCTCTGCCTCCCGAGTGCTGGGATTGCAGGCGTGCGCCACCACTGCCAAGCTGTTTCTTACTTTTCTTGACCCTGTGACAGTAACAACTTAAGGAAGGAAGGAAGGAGGGTTTGTTTTGGCTCACCAGTGAGGTCACCGGTGGCAGGTGGGAAGTCAACCGGAAGTAACTGTAGCAGTCGCTTTGGAAAGGAAACAGACACAGCTCCATAAGGCTCCTTAGAGAAGGACTCAGAGCTGTGATTGGCCTCGAGGTGGGAGGGAGGGAGTGCAGTAGACAGAAACAATAGCTTCACTACAAATTAGAGGGATGTGAAGGAGAGAGAGACACACACACAGAGACACAGACAGGCAGACACATGGGGGGATGTGGGGGGACTGAGGTGAGGAGATGAGAAACCATGAAGGTTGGAAGGCAGAGGCCAGAGGAGCCTCTTCAGAGAGTAGCCTCCAGAGTGAACTCCCAGCAAACCCCCTGAAGGAGTCTCCCTGGACTAATTCCCCAAACTGAAGAAAAGTCATCTCTATAACGTTTTGGGGGTGGCAGGAAGTGATTTGGTGAACGCACTGTGGGTGACTCAGAACGTGGAGGAGCCAGTTATCACAAACTGGGAGCTGTTCTTGGGCGGTGGTGGCACACACCTTTAACCCCAGCACTCGGGAGGCAGAGGCAGGCGGATCTCTGTGAGTTCGAGGCCAGCCTGGTCTACACAGAGAAAGTCCTGTCTCCAAAAAACAAAATCAAAAACCAAACAACAAACAAATAAATAACGTGGTAGCTGTCGCCTCACAGCACAGCCTGCCTCTTGCCTTTCTGTTCCAGAGAAAGCCACAGGGAGGTTGGGCTTGGCTCAGCCTCTGGGATCTGACCCTAACGGGGCAGGCCTGTGTTCTAACTTTCAGGGACGCGTGTCGGCAGGAACGTGAGACAGTTGTCACACGGCAGCCACAGCCAGAAAGTGGAGATGAATAAGGAGGCTCAGCTCGCTGTCCGCTGTCCACTTTTTCTTCCGTCTGTGACTCGTGGCCCGGGAGATGGGGCGAGCCACATTCAGGGTGCTCGGCTGGGCCTCGTCGTTAACACTGTCATAGATGCACCCAGAAGTGTGTCTCCTAGGTGATTCTCAGCCAGGAGAAAGGAGGACCAACCATTACAAAGACTGTCGCCTCATGGTGTGACCCCCGAGATCAGTAACTTGAAGTCAACTAAAGGGACGTGAAGGTACAGGGTTAATGTAGGTCTCCCCTCTGGAACACAAATGCTTCTGTGTCCTTGTCTGTATGCCGGATACTGAGATGTTGTCCATTCCTCTTGGAGATGTAATTGAGTCCTGCTTCGCTCCCACAGTTTCTGGGTTCCGAAGCTGCCATTCAGTCTCCTTCCTCAGCTCCCGGCCCACTGCATTGGGCTCCCATTCCTGCCCTAGGCCAGGGTTGCCTCGTGGCTCCCGATCAATGCCAGTCTCTGAATTCTTCACCTTATTTCCTTATCGTTCTTTCTGTCTTGTTTTGACAGAGTTTCTCTGTGTAGCTTTGGTGCTTGTCCTGGGTCTTGCTCTGTAGACCAGGCTGGCCTTGAACTCACAGAGATCCGCCTGGCTTGAGGCGAGCACCACCACCACCCTGCTGCAAGCTGCAGGAAAACATAATGGAATTCAGCTACTATCACAAAAGCTACTACTTGGAAAAGTCAAGGACTTCTCCAAAGGTCAAGCCATGGCTTAAGGAGTCTTGGTGGTATTTCAGCTGTTGTATATATATTGCTGGTTCCTAAAATGATTTTCTTGTGTGCTTCCAAGAACTCCTAACAGTGTATTTGTCTAAAATGCCTATCAAGCATCCAAGGCCATATGAAACAACACCTGTCTCCTAGGTCAGGCAGATAGCTTTATTTCTTGTGCAATTTAGGGTGAGACCCTCCTTTCTTATACAACCTTACTAATAGACCCCTAACTTCTTACCTAACCACTTCTAGGAATGTAGACTGAGCAGTAGATCCCCTTTTTGATGTACTAACCAGTCATTAGCACTCAGTTGACCTCCTCTTTTACCACTCCCATTTTGGGTTGTAAAAGAAAGCCTGGTGGTCACTGCCTGAGGAAAATTCTTACCTGTCTTTATGACCTCGTAGAATTCAAGCCTGGTGACCTGGCTGGCTCTGGCAGAGGATTGCTATTGATTGGTTTTATGACTGAACACCTCAGAGACTTGGGGGGATTTAGAGGTATAAGGAGATGAAGAGGAAGAAAGGAGTGGAGAATGGAGAGGGATAAGGAGGACTTTGACCAGAGAGAAAGTGTGGACGAGATGGAAGATGAGGAAGAGTCAGATGGGGAAGTACTAGCTGGGTAGGAACAAGATGAAAAGGACCTAGATGAGGCAGAATTAAGATAGAACTTAGAGGGAGCAGTAGATAAATATAGAAAAAATTAAACAGAAAGGCACTAGGCTTGAGAACAGAACTGAAGCTGTGTAGATAGGATTCTATCCCAGAGGAATAAAGTAGACGGACAAAGAGCTTGGTGTACTGAAATTCTTTTCCCGAAAATAAATCTCGCTGTTTATAGTTTCTCTCCTGAGCCCCTAGGAAGTATAATATTAAGGCTGGTCCTTTTAATATTATACAAGACCTCCTGGCATTCCTTATTGTTCTTAATCTTGCAATACGCTTCATTCTCCTCGGTTGGACTCATCTCTCCCCCATCCGTTCCCCCAACTCCAGAACCTCTGGCCAATACAACTCAGTCTCACATCCCGGGGCTTCCTGACACATCCGACTGCTCTCAGCCTCATGCTCCCACAGCAAGACAGTTCCTGAAGGTTCTGGAGGCGCGAGGGATTCAATCCTTCAACCCGCTGCTCTGCTGTTCCTGGAAAGATGGTCACCTTGCGCTTCTAGAATCAGACACGGTTCGGAGAAGGAACCTCTACCAGATCCCCGCGGCGGGCCAGCAACTGGAGCATGCGCAACAGCCCGTTAGCTGTTTTCAGCGCACATAAACCATCGAGCTCGCTCTTCTTATTTGTTTTGTTTGAAGACCGAGTCTCCTGCAACCCAGGCTGGCCTCGAACTCACTACATAGCCAAGGATGATCTTGAATTCCTAACCTCCACCTCCCTACTATTGGAAAACCATGTGTGCCCCACCATACCCAGTTTGCCTGGTGCTGGAGACAGAACTCAGGGCTTCGGGCTAAGAAAGCACTCTATCAACTGAGCCACATTCCCAGCTCCAAAACGAAAAACATTAAAAAAAAAACCACTTTTTATTTTATGTATGATGTTTTGCCTGCATGCATGTCTGTGTGCCACATGCTTGCGGTGGGTCCTCTGGGAATGGAGTTACAGGCATTTGTAAACGTCCAGGTTGTTGCTAGGAATTGACTCCAGGTCCTCTGGAAGAGCAGCCAGTGCTTGTGACCACTGAGCCATCTCTCCAGCCACTACACAATTTTTTCCACTGTGTGTGTGTGTGTGTGTGTGTGTGCGCGCGCGCGCGCGCGCGTGCGTGTATGTGATGGGATTTCACCACTGTCCAAGTCAGTTTGTCTTAACTCTTTGGGTCAAGTGATCCATTCTCTACCTCAGCTTCTCCATTGTTAGGACCACAGGCATGTGCCAATGGACCCCAATTTAAATTCTTTCCCCCCCTTTTTAGATGGCACTGGGGACTGAACTCAGAGCCTATGCTAAGCAATGCTCTACCACTGATATGCTCTCCTCCCCATCCTCAGCTTAAATTTGACTTTTAGAATTTTTTTATTATTTTGGCTTTTCGAGACAGGGTTTCTCTGTGTAGCCTTAGCTGTCCTGGAACTCGCTCTGTAGACCAGGCTGGCCTCGAACTCACAGAGTTTCACCTGCCTCTGCCTCCTGAGTGTTGGAATTAATGAGCGTGCCATTACTGCCTGGCTTAAATTTGATATTTTTCTTAGGTAAAATTTCTCGGAGGCACTTCTCACGTAACCAAGGCTGGCCTTGTACTCATCCATCCTGAGCGCTGGGATCTCAAGCGTGTGCCATCATGTCTGGCTTGAGGTCGTGTCCTGTCAAGACAGCATGTTTCTGCCTCACACCACACTTCCATCATAATCCTCGTGTTCTTGTCCCTGACGCCATGAGTCATCGCTTCGGGCAGGGCTCAGTTGGCCATTTCTTAGGCTGGTTTTGCGTGGGGTCATTCACGCATCTGCTGTCGGCTAGTGGGTTGATGGAGACTCTGTGACGAAGGAGAGCTTGCTGGGCTAACTGCTTCTGCTCTCTGTGGTATTGTCCCGGAATGGACCGTGTCAGAAGGGGGTCTCTGGGAAGTAAGTGGGGAAAGGACCAAGGTGAGAAGACTTTCCATACCTCCAGCTGCTGCTGTAGCAATGGCAGCTCCTATCACATGGCTCATGCTATGTAGCCATCCCTCACTATCCATGGGGATTGTTCTAGGAGCCTCCGACTATACTAACCCCAAGGCAATGCAAGTTCTTCGTACAAAATAATGTCGCGTTAGCCTGGAACCTGTGCGCGTCTTAGTATGCTTTCAATATTGTCTAGAACACTTGTGATGGCTAGCGCAATGGAAATGCAGGACAGTGGCTGTTCCATAGTAGTATTAAGAGAAAATGATCAGAAAGGAGTCTGAGAAGCTGGAGAGATAGCTCAGAGGTCAGAGTGCTTGCTGCTCTTGCAGAGGATTCTGGTTCAGTACCCATGTCAGGGGGCGCGGCTCACAACCAGATGTAATTTCAGATCTAGAGGATCTGATACCCTCTTCTGGACTCTGCAGGCATGATGCTCATGTCCTCTGACCAACATACACACACACACACACACACACACACACACACACACACACACACACCACACCACACCAATAAAATAAAATCTGTTTTATGAAGAAAAAAGTCTCTACATGTTCAGTCAAGACACAATCCCTACCCCCCAATTATTCTCTTTGCCTTTTTTGGAGCAAGGAAGAGGAGGAACTTGAGACAGACAGGGTTATTTGTAGCTGAAGCTGTCATCAAATTCTGTATGTAGTAGAGAATGACCCTGAATTCCCGATCTTCCTGTCTCTCCCTCCATAGTGCTGAGACCACAGGTCTGTACCACTACATCTGGCAGCCCCTGAATAGTTTCCATGTATTGTTGGTTGAATCTTTGGGTGTAAAACTCACAGAAATGGAAGTCCAACTGTGTGTGTGTGTGTGTGTGTGTGTGTGTGTGTGTGTGTGTGTGTGTGTTTCCAGGAGCCCAGGATGATCTCAAACACACTATGTAGCCAAGGATGGCCTTGAAGTCCTGATCCTTCTTCTACATCTCCAGTGCGGGGAGGACAGGGCACCACCCTCCTCAGTTATCACAGATAGCTAAACTAACACTAACGATGATGCAGCAATGAACCTCAACCGTGATTAAGGTTTGACTTAACAGGAAGCAAAACATGAGTCAGGAGACCAGGGAGATGAGACTGTGGCAATAGGAAGGGGAACCGAGCTGCTTATCCAGACTCAGGGGTGGGAAGGAGGAAACAAGTCCCGGGGCCTTCCCTTCTTGGTGCTAGCCCGCCCACTCTGTTCCCAGGCCACTTCTAGACGCCCTTCATTTGTTGGTTTGGTTTCTTTCAAGACAGGGTTTCTCTGTGTAGCCCTGGCTGTCCTGGAACTCATTCTGTAGACCAGGCTGGCCTCCAACTCAGAGATCTGCCTGCCTCTGCCTCCTGAGTGCTGGGATTAAAGGATGAGAGAGACAGAGACAGAGAGAGAAACTAAGGCGGGAGGTTCCTGAGTTTGGGTCTGGCTTGACTAGAATAGCGATACCTAGTCTCAAACAATAACATACATGGTCGGGGAGTGGTGGCCCATGACTTTAATCCCAGGATTTGGGAGTCAGATGCAGGAAGTTCACATCTCTATGAAGATACAATGTGACTTTTTTTTTTTTCAGTTTTTTTTCCCCCCCCAAGACAGGGTTTCTCTGTGTAGCTTTGTAGCCTGTCCTGGAACTCGCTCTGTAGACCAGGCTGGCCTCGAACTCACAGAGATCCACCTGCCTTTACCTCCCAAGTGCTGGGATTAAAGGTGTGCACCACCGCCACCCAGCCTACAATGTGACATTTTATCTTCTGTGTATGTGCCCAGGAGCATGCGCTAAAACTAGAGATTAACTACAGAGTACTTGCTCATGAGTTTTTACCTTGGTTTCTGAGACAAGGTCTCTTAACTAGCTTAGAGCTTGCTAATTTGACTAGACTGGCTGGCCACTGAGTCCCAGGGATCCACCTGTCTCCACCTCTCCATCAAAAGAACTGCCACCACACTGGAGCACATGCCATCACACTTGGGCACATACCACCACATGCCTTTTACATGGATGCTGAGGCTTAATATCAGGCCTTCTTCCTTTCCAGGAAATATTTCAACTGAGTTGTCTCCCTAGCACATTTGGAGACAAAATCCTTCTATATATCTCTGGCTGGCTGGCCTTAAACTTGTGGCAATCCTCCTGCCTCTGCCTCCAGGGTGCTGGGGTTACATACATGCCTGTGGAGGTAAAAAGACAACTTGTAGGAGTCAGCTTTAGCCTTCTGCTGTGGATCTCAGGAATGGCTTGGGAGCAAGCCCCTTTACCCGATGAGCCATCTCGGAAGCCTACCAATCCCATTAGACATTATTTTATTATTTATGCGGATGACATAGATCTCTGTGTATCACATGTGTGCCTTGTGCCTTTGGAGACCAAAAGAGGATGTAGGATCCCTTGGAACCAGAGTTACAGACAGTGTGAGTCCACCATGGGGATGCTGGGAATCGAACCCAGGTCTTCTGGAAGAGCAGCCAGTGTTTGTTCATAACTGCTGAGCCATCTCTCCAGCATTCCCCCACCATCCCACCAACTCCATTTTTAAGAGAATCTTAAAGTTCAGAGAGCACACAGCCCTATCAGAGAGAACAGAATCCAGGCCGGTTCACCCAAGTGTGATGGGTCCACAGTTCTCCCTACAATATCAGAAGCCCTTAAGTAAGTTCACAAGACCCCATGGACCCCCTGCTCTGTATGGATCTATGTCCCTCATTTTGGCAGGGAGTACTTAGTTTTTATAAAAAAATGTGTATGGGAGGGTGGGGACACCTATTATATCTGATTCAGTAACCATAGTATAGGCATATATATATATAAAACATATTTTTTATATATTTTTACTTGTATTTCTTTATGTATTTGCCTGAATGCATATCTGTGTACAATGGGTGTATAGTGTCCTCAGAAGCCAGAAGAAGGTGTTGGATTTCTAGGGGCTGGAGTTACAGTGTGAGCCACCATGTGGGTGCTGGGAATTGAACCTGTGTCCTCTGGAAGAGCAGTCGGTACTCTTAACCACTGAGCCACCTCTCCAGCCCGTCAGTTCATATTTGTATCATGATGGCTTTAAGTTTACTTCCTGGAAAGCTGAAAACCAAAACCGCTTTCATTCCTCCTTACTGAGTCCCAGGCCAAGCTTGAATTTACTGTGTTGCCAAAGACGGCTTTGAACTCCTGATCCTCCTGCCTCAAACTCCCAAGTGCTGGGATTACCGGTGTGTGCCACTATACCTGCCTTCCAAAACAACTTTAAAACTTCTTCTTTTTTTTTTTTTTTTTTTTTTTGAGACAGTGTCTCACATTGTATCTCTTATTGGCCTGTAAATCACTATGTAGGCCAGGCTGGCCTCTAACTCACAGACATCCACCTGCCTCTGCTTACCAAGCTCCAGAATTCAATGTGCATACCTCAATAACTGGACACTTGAGATTTTTTTAAAATTGTTATTTAAAAGAAATTCTGAGGCGGGTGTGGGGGCACATCCTTTAATCCCAGCACTCGGGAGGCAGAGCCAGGTGGATCTCTGTGAGTTCGAGGCCAGCCTGGGCTACAGAGTGAGATCCAGGACAGGCACCAAAACTACACAAAGAAACCCTGTCTCGAAAAAAAAAACAAAAACAAAAAAAAAAAAAAAAAAAACCAAAACCAAAAAAAGAACAACAAAAAAACCCCCAAAAAACAACAACAACAAAACCCAAAAAAAACAACAACAACAAAAAACCCCACAAACAAACAAACAAAAAATTAGCTGCCAGAGTGGGTGCTCCAGACTGGAAGGCCAAAGCAGGAGGATCTAGAGTTCAAGGCCAGCCTGGACTACTTAGTGAGAGCCTGTCTAAAAAGAAATAGATAAATAAATAGTAACAGCAACAACAAACCCATTCAAACAAAAAGCATACCAGGGGGCTGGGAATGTGGCTCAGTTAGCAGAGTGTTTGCCCTGCATGCAGGAAGCCCTAGGCTCCATCCCCAACACCATATAAACTGGGCGTAGTGGCACATACCATTTTTTGGTTTTTGTTTTTGTTGTTTTTTGTTTTTTTGGTTTTTTTTCTTTTGTTTTTTGGCACACACCTGTAAGCTCAGCGCTCCGGAGCTGGAGGCAGGGGGAAATCTCTGTGAGTTCAAAGTCAGCCTGGTCTACATAGTGAGTTCCAGGCCAGCAAGGGGCTACATAGTGAGACCCTGTCTCAATAAACAAACAAATAAACAAACCCCAACTTTTGATGACTCCTGCTACAGAGCCGTGCGTGGGACCCGGAAGAGGATGGTGTGCCGTGCGCCGGAGGGTTTGAGGCTATCATTAATGAGTTCCAGCTGTCACTCTTCACATAGCTGACCAGGAGTAGCACACTTGTCCCAGCCTGGGGTGCTTCCCGAGTTGACCTCCCCTTGACCTCTACGGCTTGTCTCTGGATCCTCAGGGAAGTCATGGAATAACTACCGGGCCTGGGAAGGAGTGGAGGACACAATGGGGCTTGGAATTCGCTCTCCAGTGGATGCCGGGGGGTGCACAGTACCTCAGGACCCTTTGAAGCCCCCTGGTGGTCGCGGTCTCTCCACACCCGGCTTTTGGAGCCAAATCTTGGACCGCTGGTGGGACTTCACTGCCACCTAGTGGCCAGCTCCATGCGGCGTCTCCTGTCTTGATGGAGAAATGGTCCAGCCCGGCCCGGCCAGGGCCCTCCAGGCCTGCATCCACTGGCCTGCATCCACGGCTCTGCAGGTGATCTTGGTACTGCCCAACCCTGCCCTCCAGGGAAGCAGCAGAAAGCAGACAAGCGGAGGCCGGGAGCACAAGGGACCCCTTGCAGGCCAAATCGAGCAATGTGTGTGTTATTTCTACGAGCCCCGGGAAACTTCAGGAGCTAAGCTAAGAGGGTCAGGACCTACTGAAGGTTTGGAAAGCAGGGGAGAAACAAGCCCATTCAGATATTACTGATGAGGCTGAAGTTCCGTTCTTGTCCTTCCCTCCCCTTCCCCTAATGTCTCATTTCTCCCCCCCCCCCCTTTCTCACTTCTTCCGTTCCTCCTTCCCTCCCTTGCCTCAAACTTGCCAAGGCAACTAAACTGAGGGTGACCTTGAACTCCTGATCCTCTTGCTTCTGCCTCCGAACTGCTGAGGTTATATACGTGCACCGCCATGTCTGGCTCTTGTGTGTGTGTACCTGTGCACACGTGTGGAGGTCAGAGGCCAATATCAGGTAACTTCTTTGACTGCTCTCCACTTTATTTTTATTCCACTTATTTATCTATTTGTGTGCATGTACACATGTGTGTGTGATGCAGTGTACAGCTGTGTACTTGGTTTTTTTACTCTTTACTCTTTGTGGGCCCACTGCCCAGCTCCCAAATAAATACACGGAGACTTATTCTTACTTATGAATGCCTGACCTTAGCTTGGCTTGTTTCTAGCCAGCTTTTTGTTGTTGTTTTTTGTTTTTTGTTTTGTTTTGTTTTTCAAGACAGGGCCCTGGCTGTCCTGGAACTTGCTCTATAGACCAGGCTGGCCTTGAACTCACAGAGATCCACCTGCCTCTGCCTCCTGAGTGCTGGGATTAAAGATGTGTGCCACCACCACCCGGCATAGCCAGCTGTTCTTCTTTTTTTTTTTTTCCCCCAGAGCTGAGGACTGAACCCAGGGCCTTGCGCTTGCTAGGCAAGCGCTCTACCCCTGAGCTAAATCCCCAAACCCCCAGCTTTTCTTAACTTAACTTATCCCATCTACCTTTTGCCTCTGCACTTTTACCTTTCTCTATTCTATATAGCTTTCCTTCTTACTCCATGGCTGGCTGGATGACTGGGTGGCTGGCCCCTGGCATCCTCCTCTCCTTCTCTTTTTTTTCTTCCTCTTCTCTTTTTCTATTTATTCTTTCTGCCTGCCAGCCCCATCTATCCCTCTCCTGCCTCACTATTGGCCATTCAGCTCTTTATTAGACCATCAGGTGTTTTAGACAGGCAAAGTAACACAGCCTCACAGAGTTAAACAAATGCAACATAAAAGAATGCAACACATCTTTGCATTATTAAACAAATATTCCACAGCATAGAAGAATGTAACACATCTTTAACTAATATTCCACAACACAGGTGGAGGCCAAAGGGCCATTTATGGGAGTCAGGTCTTTATACAGGTTATCCAGTGAGACCCTGTCTCAAAAAACAAAAACAAACCAAACTCGAAACAACAATATAAACTTATTCCTTAAGAAATGTGAGCAGGGGCTGGAGGGATGGCTCAGCAGTTAAGAGCACCTTTGGGTTTTCCAGAAGACCCAGGTGCAGTTTCCTGCACCCACATTAACCAGATCACAACTGAACTCCAGTACCAGGAGATCTGGTTCCTTCTGCGCTCACTCAAGAGCATTTGCATGCTCACGTGAACATACACACACATACACACACACACACCCAGAGACAGAGACAGACAGAGAGATACACACACAGTTAATTCTAAAACCTAAATCTCTTTTAAAAAAAGAGCTGAGTACCTCGTAGATTATTATTATTATTATTATTTGGTTTTTCGAGACAGGGTTTCTCTGTGTAGTTTAGGTTCCTGTCCTGGATCTCACTCTGTAGACCAGGCTGGCCTCAAACTCACAGAGATCCGCCTGCCTCTGCCTCCCAAGTGCTGGGATTAAAGGCGTGCGCCATCGCCGCCCGGCCTTCCATAGATTATTAAAGCACAGTTCTGAGTATACTTTTGAGTGTATTTGCATAACTAATTAAATCATGAGGGTTCTGACCCAATGAATGAATTACCCAAGAGAATTAAAAGCATTTATGCCAACCAAAAGATGTGCAGAATAATGCACAAGAATTATGTCCATTATTTTTATTGTCATTACAGAACACTAGAGACGAGGGGATTGATGGCTAAGAAGGTTGATTTTTGCTCAGGGTTCGGAAGCTAGCGATCATCAGTGAGCGGTGCCAGCGCACGCTTAACTTCTGATGAGGGCCCGGGGTGGGCAAGCATTGGCACCTAAGGGGCAGCAGTTCCTTCATCCCCACAGCCCGGTGCTGACAAGGTTCCTACTTCCCAGTGTCCGTCAATTGCCTAATTGTTTCAAGAGCACTGTGCCCTAGATAGTCATGTTCTGAAATGTCACCCGCTGCTACCCTAGGTCATTGTCCTTTATGCTTTCCAGAGAAACTGCCATCGGCCAGAGCAGCCTTCTCCCACAATGTCTAGGCAGTAGCCTGATCTAACTTCCTCTGTCCCCTGCAAGAGTTTCCACAGTCATGGCTTTGTGTGTATGTGTGTGTGTGTGTGTGTGTGTGTGTGTGTGTGTGTGTGTGTGACTGTGTTGCCCTCGCTGGCCTGGAACTCTCTATGTAGATCAGGCTGGCCTTGAACTCACAGAGATCTATCTGCCTCTGTCTCCAGGGTGCTGGGATTAAAGGTGTGTGTCACCATGCTCTGCAGATGATGGCTATAGGTAACTATTGACTGTGGGAGCTGGGCTTCTGGGTGTGCCCGTGGGGAATTGTTTTGATTATGTTAACTCACGTGGGAAGACCCACCTTTCATTTAAAAATGACTTATTCTATTATTTGTTTGTGTGGATGGGGAGTGGGGGAGCAGATGTGCCACGGTGCACATGTGCGGAGATCAAAGGACAACCTGTGGGAGTCAGCTCTCTCCTTCCACCATGTGGCCCTAGGGATGGAACTCGGGCCATCAGGCTTGGCATCAAGTGCCTTTACCCCCCCAGTTATCCTGGTGGCTCAGGAAAACAATCTTCACCATGGATGGCACCGTTCCCTGGCTGGGATCCTGGACTATATAAGTAGAGAAAGGGAGCTGAGCACCAGCATCCATCCCTCTTTGCTTCCTGACTCTGAGTGGGCTGTGACCAGCTAACTCAGGCTCCTCACCCATCGTTCCCTTGCCGTGACGGTCTGTGCCTTCGACAGTGAGCTAAAACAAAACCCGTCTCCTTTAAGTGGCTTTTGACCAAACCAGAGTATTTTTATCACAGGAACACAAGTATGTAGAACACACACACACACACACACACACACACACACACACACACACACACACACAGCCATGGTAGACTTTCGTAACCAGAGTTACAGGCTAGGCTCCTCCACTTATTCCAGTATGTCAATTACAGAGATAAATAATAGTGAAAATCAGAGCAGGTTTACTATGCACTTATTTGTGTGTTTGTATGTACCACATGTGAGTATGCTATGTATGTACATTCATATGGAGGCCTCAGGGCAATCATGTGCTATTCCTTCATCACCATCCACCTTAAAAAAATTAATTTATTTTTATTTATGTATCTATGTGCACATGAGTGCAGTGCCTTCAGAGACCACAAGAGGGCATCAGATCTTCTGGAGCTGGAGTTATGAGTGTGAGCCACCTGATGTGGGCATTGGGAACTGAACTCTGGTCCTCTGGAAGAGCATCAAGTGCTCTTAACAACTGAGCTGTTTCTGCAGCCCCACCACCCCCCTTAATTTTTTTTTTTTACATTTTTATTTATTTATTGGTGTGTGTGTGTGTGTGTGTGTGTGTATGTGTGTGTGTGTATGTGTGTGTGTGTGTGTGTGTGTGTGTGTTTGTACACACACTACTGTACTGTGTGGGTGTAGAGGCCAGTGGCCAACTTTCAGGAGTAACGTCTCTCCTTCCACCAAATGGGTCCAAGGGATGGAACGTCTATTGTTAGGCTTGGTGGCAAGCTCCCTCACTGACCTGTTGCCGGCCCGCTTTTTAAAAAAGCAACATGCAAACTTAATTTAACAAAGTTAACAGGTAAAGTCAAAGGGTACTTATACTAAAAAACACCTGGGGCTGAAAAGATGGTTCACCATCTTCCAGAGGACCCAGTTTTGATTTCCACGTGGTGACTCATCCGTAACACCAGTGCCAGGGGGTCTGATACCTCCTCTGGCTTCCTTGGGCATCAGGTACCATGTGGTAAACAGACGTACATGAAGACACGCACACACATGCACACACACACACACATACACACGTTAAAAAGATGTAAAGTATCTGAGAAAACAGGTGATCTGTAGATAATATTATATATTATAATATTATATATTATAATTATTATATATTTAACATATATAATAATATTAGTATAATATTATATTATATTATTTTATTATTGACCATCTCACTGCTTTTGGTGCTGGAGCAAGCTAGTTAGTGGGAGGAGCCAGAATCAGGGAGCTCGGGGTTCACTGGGTGAGCCTGCCTCAGTAGATGTTCTAGTCTCCTCTCTGGTGTTGTAATAGAACCGAAAGCAACTCAGGCGCATGTACTAGCTGGGGTTCTCTAAAGAACCAGAACCGGTGGAATGAACAGGTATGTAAAGGGGGCGTGATTAGAGCGGCTTACGGCAACGGTCCAGGTAGTCCAACCACGACTGTCCCACTTGTGCAAAGGCCAAGGATCCCGTAGTTGTTCAGTCCGGGGCATTGGATGTCCCAGCCGTTCCAATCCGGTGTGCGAGAACTGGATTCCGGAAGAAGGTGATCCTAATGAACGCCTCAGCACCAGTTTAGGTGAACGTGCCAGCAAGAGTGGGGGCAGCAGGCAAAAACCAAACCTTCCCTTTTCCTGACCTTCTCTGTGGGCTGCCAGCAGAAGGTGTGGCCCAGATTTAGGGAGGATCTTCCTGGTTCACAGCGATTCCTAAGTTTTTCAATTGTGCACGGTTCTGAGACGTGTGTAGTCTTGTGCTATTTCATTCTCCCTGCCTAGGCTATCAAAAATCCCTCCAGCCAGTGTGCTGGCTAGGGTTCTGTCAGCTTGATACAAGCTTAGGGTCGCTGGGGAGAAGGAGTCACAACTGAGAAAATGCCTCATAGGATTGGCCTGTAGGTAAGTCTGTGGGGCATTTTCTTTTTCTTTCTTTCTTTTTTTTTTATAATCTGTTTTATCTAATGTGCATGATTGTTGTGCCTGGATGTGTATATATACACCACATGCTTGCCTGGTGTCTAAGGTGGTCAGAAAAAGGAATCAAATCCCCTGGAACTGGAATTCCAGGCAGTCATGAGCTGCCATGTGAGTTCTGGGAAATGAACCCAGGGTCCCTGGAAGAACCGTGGCAGGTGCCCTTAACCACTGAGCCATCTTTCCAGCCATTGTAGGGCATTTTTAAAATTGTTGATTGATGTGGGAGGGCCCAGCCCACTGTGGGTGGTGCCATCCGTAGGCAGGTGGTCCTGGGATGTATAAGAAAGCAGGATGAGAAAGCCATGAGGAACAAGCCAATAAGCAGCACTCCTTCAGGGCCTCTGAAGATTCCTGCCTCTGGCTTCCTACCCTGCTTAAGTTCCTGCTCTGACTTTCCTCAGTGATGGATCATGACCTGAGAGTTGTAAGGTTAAATAAACCTTTCCTTCCCTACGTTGCTTTTAGTCATGGTGTTTATCACAGCAAGAGAAATCCTAAGACATCAGTGTATCCACAGTGTATACACTACCCGCCCTTTAATATTTAGCTGGCTTGGTTATCAGTGTGAGTTACAGCAGCTGTACTAGTAACTTCTCTCATCAATGTGCAAAATACCACAGAGAAGCAAGAGAGGGACGATTTGTTCTTTCTTACAGTGTCAGAGGTGTCAGAGCATGGTTACTTGGCCTCATGGGAACATGTGGCAGAAGGAAGCTATTTACACCATGGTTGACCGAGAAGAGGAAAGAGGACTTCTGGAGCTCAGTTGGCTTTCTCCTCTTTCCTTTTTAGATTTTAATTTTTCTCATGGACACATATGATGATATTTTATTTGTGCTGAAATGTGATTTTATTTGTATGTTAATAAAGTTGCCTGGAGACCAGAAGTCACAGTGAGCCATAAACGGGAGTCAGGTGGTGGTAGCACACGCCCTTAATCCGATCACATGACAGGCAGAGTCTCTGTGGTCAAGGACACATCCAAAGCAAGGTGACCTGAACTTTTAATCCCAGTACCAACCATAGAGACCTGGAGGTCTGTATAGACAGGCAGTGACGAGGAAGTCATGTGGTTGGGTTTAGAGCCAATGAGAAGGCAGAACACTAAGGCAATAAAATGACAGGACATAGGAAGAAGGTCTCTGTAAGATAAGGTGGTCTCAGCTCTTGGCTGCTGCTCTGATCTCTGGGCTTTCAACTCTGCATTTGGCTCTGTGTTTCTTATTTAATAAGACTGTTTAGAATTTCGTCTACAGACACATTTTACACTTAAAGGAAAAAATTTTTGAGATAAGATCTCATTATGTAGCCCTGTCTAGCTTGGAATTCACGACGTAGACCAGAGTGGCCTCAAAATCACAGAGCTCCACCTTCTGAGTGCTAAGGTTTAAAGGCATGCGCCACGATGCCTGAACTACTTTTTTAAAAAAGATTATTACATTCAGTGGTATGTGTGTGTGTGTGTGTGTGTGTGTGTGTGTGTGTGTGGTGTGTGTGTGCATGCACACATGATGCACATGTGGAGGTCAGAGAACAAATTTCTGGGGTCAGCTTTCCCCTTCCACTATGTGGGGGGCCCGGGGATCGAACTCAGTTCATCACACTTACCAGCAAGTGCCTTGACCCTCTGTGCCTCCGTGCTGTCTCACCAGCAATTCTGTCCCTACTTACAGCTGGTGGGATGATGCCATCGACATTCGAGGCGGGTATCCCCGCTTCAGTCAGCCCTCTGTGGAGTCTCTCAGACACAGGTGCGCCTCACCTGTTTCTTAGGTGATTCTAAGTCGTCCAGTTGACGATGAAGAGCCTCGATCAGGATTCTGCCATGCTGTGTTCAAGTAACAACTCTCAAGGTACTTAATGTCCCCAAAGTTCTGATGGCGGCAGCTTTATTACAGCGCATTGTTACAACTTCTCTGTTTTTGCTAATAATGTTATTGATCTCTTTCTGTGATGGTGAGAACAGTAACCGGGCTAGTCAGTCTGACAACCAAGATAAGATTTAGAGACTGGGTAGTTGGGGCCGGGCTCTGTGGTTAAGAGCACAAGCTGCTCTCTCAGAGGAGCCAGGTTTAACTCCCAGTTCTCATGTGGTGGCTCACAACCACCTGTAACTCTGCTTCCAGGCAATCTGATGCCTGATGCCTTATTTTGGTCTCCACAGGCACCCGATGCAAGTAATGTGCACACACGTGGACAAAACATACATGGAAAATGTAAATATACATTTAAAAAGAACATTTCTAGTTTTAATAAAAGGGATTCTTAGGCTGGAGATGTAGTTCATTGGTTGAGTGTTTGTCCCCCGGGGTTGCATAAACTCGGTGTGGTGGCACATACCAGGAATCCCAGCATTCAGGTGGTGGGTGTGGGAGGGTCAGAAGTCCAAGGCCATCCTTGGCTACCTGGTGAGTTCAAGGCTAGCCTAGGTTACAAGAGACTCTGCCTCAAAAAACAAAAAACAACAACAAAAAAAAACCAAACAAACAAACAAACAAAAAAACCAGAAACAAACAGACTCAACATAATTAAATTTAAAATCATTTTCTTGAGCTGGTCAAGGTAGTCCACATCTTTAATCCCAGCACTTGAGAGGCAGAGACAGGAGGATCTATGTGAGTGTGAGGCTAGCCTGGTCTACAGAGCATTTCAGGACTATATAGAGAGACCCCATCACAAAAAAGTTTTTTTTTTGTTTTTTGTTTTTTTTGTTGTTGTTGTTGTTTTTTCAAGACAGGGTTTCTCTGTGTAGCTTTGCGCCTTTCCTGGGACTCACTTGGTAGTCCAGGCTGGTCTCAAACTCATAGAGATCCTCCTGGCTTTGCCTCCCAAGTGCTGGGATTAAAGGCGTGCGCCATTGTTTTGTTTTTTTAAATCATGTTCTTTGCTGGCAAGAGGCTCCTGTTTCTCTGTGATTGATGACAGTGGATAATCATGGGCTTGAAGAATCATATTCTGACCTGGTGCAGAATCAAGTGTAGGTCAATGCACCTCATGATTTCCAGAGAAATAGACCTCAGATTTTCTTCCAACCGCAACTTCCACATACCTCACTTCCTCTGCCTCTTCCCATGACGGGGATTTAGTAGAGTGAAAGTATGGATCTTCACGTGGATCTCCAGATGCCTGATGGGTAACCAACGCACGGGGTGGAAACTTCGTATCCCTATCTCCATGCTTATACCTTTTCTTTAACAACTTTAAGCTTTTGTTTTGTTTTGTTTTTTGTTTGTTTGAGACAGGATTTCTCTGTAGTTTTGGTGCTTGTCCTAGATCTCGCTGTGTAGCCCAGGCTGGCCTCGAACTCACAGAGATCCTCCTGGCTCTGCCTCCCGAGTGCTGGGATTCAAGGCGTGTGCCGCCACCGCCGGCCTACTTTAAGCTTTATACCAAATTTCAATTCGACTTTGCACAGAGACATACCAAGTGTTTAAGCAGCGTTCGCCTAAAGCTAGTCATTCACTGGGACCAGGGCCGGGAGGTCAGTGTGTAGAGTGCATAAGGCCCTGGGTTCAATCCCCAGCACCCCATAAACCAGGTGTGGGGGTGCATGCTTGTGATCCCACACTTAAGAGCTGGGGGGTAGGAGTTCAAGGTCATCCTTGGCTACATAGGGAGTTGGGGGCTAGTCTGGGTGGGCTACAAGAGACTGTTTCAGCCTCTCTGTTCCCCTAAAAAACAAAAACCCTGGTGAGAAAGGCTGATTAACCAAAAGTTTGTCTAATCTCTCTCCTTCCCTTTTTAGGCTGAAGGAACCAAGACGAGAGGAAATGAAATACTTGTCTGATTTATAGAGATGTCGTAGTCAAGACAGTCTGTTGGTCACTGGATTTTCTGTTCAGAACCATCAGTGTGGTATCTGAAAGGCTCCCATTATTGCCCCCAAACAAATGTGGACCCGGCATTGCTCCCAAATCACCCTATTTTATTCGGGTAACGTCTTCCTCCCTCTCTCTGGTCATCTCTCCTCTCCAACCAGTTGGTTGTTCATGTTCTGGGAAACTGAAGCACCACAGACCCCATCTCCCTCGCACTGTCAAGGCTAGACTTGAGAGAGTGATCAGTCAGGGCTGGGGAAATGGCTCAGTGAGTGAAGAGCTTGCCTGACAAGCAGGAGGACCGGAGTTTGATCCTCCCAGAACTGACACTGAAAAGCTGGGTATGAGCCGGGCATAGTGGCACACACCTTTAATCCCAGCACTCAGGAGGCAGAGGCAGGTGGATCTCTGTGAGTTCAAGGCCAGTCTGGTCTACAGAGTGAGTTCCGGGACAGCCAGAGCTACATAACGAGATCCTGTCTTATTTATTTATTTATTTATTTATTTATTTATTTATTTATTTATTTATTTTTTATTATCAGCTTGATACAGTATAAATTCTTATCCTAATAGTGATAGTGAAATGTTTCATTGAGGCTTGTCCAGTGATTGAGTAAAACCAAAACTTATTATAAACCACAGTCATCCTAGGGTCCCCCCTGCTATGTAGCCTCCCTGGATCTGTGGGTTGCAGTCTGATTGTTCTTTGCTTTATATCTAGTATCCACTTATGAGTGAGTACATACCGTGTTTGTCCTTCTGGGTCTGGGTTACCTCACTCGGGATGATATTTTCTAGTTCCATCCATTTGCCTGCAAATTTCATGCTGTCATTGTTTTTCTCTGCTCAGTAGTACTCCATTGTGTATATGTACCACATTTTCTTAATCCATTCTTCAGTTGACGGGCATCTAGGTTGTTTCCAAGTTCTGGCTATTATAAATAGTGCTGCTACGAACATAGTTGAGCACGTGAGAACCTGTCTTGAAAAAAAAAAAACAACCCACCACCACCTATGCCGCCGCTGCCGCCGCCGCCACCGCCACCACCACCAGAAAAGCTGGGTATGGTGGATGCACTTGAACTTCCGGAGTTGGGAGGCAAAGACAGGGAAATCCCCGAGGCTGACCATTGCCAGCCAACTTAGACTAATTGCTGTTGAGTTCCAGGTTAGTAAGGGATCTTGTCTCCAATAAATAAAATAAAAAGGAAAGAAAGAAAAGATGAATGGTACCTAAGATATCTGTGTTTTTCCCTGGCAACTACATGCTCACATACACACATGTGCACACACACCTGAACATATATGCACACACACATGTAAGGTCAGGCAGGCCCTGTGTTGATCACGACTGCTAGGGCTGGGAAGATGGTGAGGTGGTTATTATGCAAGAGCCGTGTTTGGATTTCCTGAACCTGAGCAGCCCATGGCTGTGACCCTTGACCTCCTGTGCGAAGATGGGAGGCAGACGTAGAAGAATCCTTGGCAGCTCCCAGGCCAGGTAGCACACACCAGCAAACCACAAGAGATCCTGCCTCAGACAAGGTGGAAGGTGAGGGCTGATGCCCCAGGTTACCCTTTGACCTCCACATGTGTGCCTGTTCTTACATGACACACACACCAAAGGTAATGTGACAGTATGACTCTGCTTGCTTCTTGCCCCTGATTTTCTCCCTTTTCCATAAAACCCCCAAAGTTACCTGTATTCACCACCATTCAACCCACAGGTCCTTTGAGGTGAATGGGTGGACCCGGCCCATTGGGACATCTAGAGCCAGGCCTTCAGCCCCTGACTGGGTGATTCTATACAAGTGCCATGAAACTGAATTACATCCCTAGCCCTATTTCTTTCTTTCTTTTTTTTTGTGTGGTTTTTTTTTTTTTTTTTGAGACAGGGTTTACTCACAGAGATCTGCCTGCCTCTGCCTCCTGTGTGCTGGGATTAAAGGCGTGCGCCACCAATGCCCAGCCCCAGCCCTATTTCTTAACATTTATTTTTTTTAAGTCAATGGAAGCTGGGCATGGTAGTGTATACCTTTAATCCCAGCACTCTGGAGGTAGAGGCAGGTAGAGCTCTGTGAGTTTGAGGCCAGCCTAGTCTACAAAGAGAGTTCCAGGGCAGCCAGGGCTACACACAGAAACCCTGTCTTGAAAAACCAAATTAAAAAAAATAATAAACTTAGTTTTGTGTGTGTGCGTGTGCGTGTGCGTGTGCGTGTGCGTGTGTGTGTGTGTGTGTGTGCGTGTGTGTGTGTGTGTACATGGGTATCCACAGAGACCAGAAGAGGGCCTCAGAACCTTTGGAGCTGGAGTTACAGGTGGTTGTGAGTGGCCTGATATGGGTGCTGATCGTATTTAGTCAAGTGTAGAAAAAGGTTAGCAGGGCAAACCGAAGACCCATTCCTAGAAAGACCTGCTTACAGAGCTGGCCTTTGGTTGGTATCAGGGAACTTGGTATTCACACAGTCTTGTAGGCCAACCACTTACTGATAAGGGGCCACAGCCAACTGTCCCTTGTGTACTTGTACAAAGGATTGTGTTTATGATGTGCTACCCAAGGACACTGGGGCTTCGAATCCGAGGACAGACATTTGTCTGTTCCCACAGTCCCCAAACTCATGGGATCAAAGAACTCCCAGAATTCCTTCTGGGACTTTGGATTTTCAGCATGGGCTACGCCCAGGTGTGGCTAATTGTCTGGCACCAGTAAAAGTGTTGGACTCATGCCAGGCTCGGCCCAAGCTTTTAATCCTAGCACTCGGGGGACAGAGGTAGGTAAAACGCAGGTAGAGTTGGAGGCCCAGCTAGGGCTCCATGGCGTGACTCTGTCTCAAAAGAGAAAGAGAGAGAGAGCCAGAGAAAGGGAGGAAGGAAGGGAGAGAGGGAGGAAGGAAGGAAGGGAGGGAGGGAGGGAGAGAGGGAGGGAGGGATGGAGGGAGGGAGGGAGAGAGGGAAGGAGGGAGGGAAGGAGGGAGGGAAGGAGGGAGAGAGGGAGGGAGGGAGGGAGGGAGGAAGGGAGGGAGGGAGGGAGGGAGGAAGGGAGGGAGGAAGGGAGGGAGGGAGGGAGGGAGGGAGGGAGAGAGGGAGGGAGGGAGGGAAAGAGGGAGGGAGGGAGGGAGGGAGAGAGGGAAGGAGGGAAGAAAGGAAAGAAAAAAGAAAAAAAAACCCTAGAATTCTGTTAGGTTTGGATATAAAATGCCCCTTCAAAAGCTCGGGTATCAAAGGCTGATCCCGATGGACATACTCACAGTGTTTAGAAGTGGAGATTTTGGGAAGCAATTGGATCATAATGATTTGGTCTTCATGAATGGATTGATCCAACGAAGGGATCACAATCTGAATAGAGTGCTGAGAAGTGTGGGAATTGTGCAAGATGGGGACTGATCAGAGAGTGTGTGTCCCTAGGGCCGTTATTGTGGGTGTGGGCATCTTGCCTTGGCCACTTCCTGTTACTGTCTGTATTAGTTATTTTTCTGTGGCTATGAGAAAGATCCGTGACTAAAAAGCAATTCAGGGAAGAAGGGGTTGTGTGGGCTCCAGAGGGATAGCGTCCACCACGGTGGGAAGGCGTGGCGGCAGGCGAGAAAACCATGGCGGCAGGAGCGGGAAGCTAGCTGGTCACATCTTCATCCGCACACCGCAAGAGGCCGAGAGGTAGGGCAGGAAGTGGGGTGAGGCTATCAACCCTCAAAGCCCTCCCACTCCCCAGTGACTGACTTCCTCCAGCAAGGCTCCATCTCCTAAAGGCTCCAGAACCTTCTCAATAGCATCGCCAACTGGGGACCAAGTGTTCAAATACATGAGCCTGTGAGGGACATTCTCATTCAAAGCTCTACGTTGCCCCACTCTTTTATTCCTGTCCAAGATGATGTGCGCAGCCACCTCCGCCACAGACTCCCACAGCCTGCTTTGCTCCGGGCTCGTCAAAGGCTCCTGCGGAGCTAGTCCCAGCCTTAGCTTTTCCTAGCATAGAAAAGATACAAGCCTGGTGTCCAGTACCTCAGAGACCCGGTATGACGCTCCAGTGCTTGGAAAGAGGAGGGTTATAAGTTCAGGTTTGAGGGCAGCTTCATGCTCATGGTGAGCATCTCTTTCCAAATCTCCTTCAGGGACATTACAGTAGAAATATTTTCACCAAGGGAACGGGCAAATACTGCTACCATGAGAACTCTCTCTACAGAGCCAGTTGAGAAACGTTTATCACCACACAACCAGCCCATCTCATCCGTCTGTCAACCAAGACCTACCCAGGCATGCGCCAAGAATTGTGGTGTAATAATTATCTTGTTTGAGACAGGGTCTTGCATATCCCAGGGTGGTCTCGAACTCAGTATGTAGCTATAGATGACCTTGAACTCCTGAACCTCTTGTTCCTGCTCTGATTGCTGGGACTATGGGTACTCAGATGTAGAAGAACTTCAAGCAGTGATATGCCAGTTGCATTTGGGGCAGACAGCATGGGACACTTGGTGATGAAGACCTAAACTTTCTGCCCTAGTCTCCCAAATTCATCTCTTCTCTCACCTTCTAGAAGCTCCGTTCTCCAGGTTCTTCTGCCATGCTTGTCTTGAAGCGCCCTGGTCGCCTTCCTTGTCCCTTTCTGAAACTTCTTGGACCTGTCCCCTCGTCCAAAGAGACCTTTGTACTTGAAGGTACATGGTATCCTCATTAACATTTACTGCATCCAGGCTTGGAGCCAGGAACTCAATAAACAGAGGTTCACTCTTTGCCCCTCTAGACACCGCACAGGGAAGAAGGGTATCATCTCCACTGCCCAGATAACGATGATAATACCAAGGCTGGCAGAGCCAGGATCTGAGGCGGCCCTGCTTGCCCTGGCTGTGGAGACTTTATCAAGCTTTGCTGCCATTACTCATGTGTTTGTTCGTCCAGTGGACACCAAAGTCTTAGGTATTGTGTCTGAAATGGGTGTTTCAGGACCAGGTTTGTGCTACCGCGCACTTGCGATCCCAGCATTTAGGAGGCTGAGGTGGGGGAGTGTGAGATCCAGGCCACATTGGGTTATGTGATAAGACCCTGTATCAAAGATAGAGGTAAGAGGCAGGGAGGGGGAAGGAGGGGAAGAGAGAGAAAGAGGAGGAGGAAGAATAAAGAAAACAAAAGAGAAAAAGACAGCTTTTCCAGCCTCACTTACGGGGAGGAACATCATGCTCAAGGTTGAGCCCTTAGACATTGTAGAAAATGTAATGGCAGGGATCCAGGGCGAAGGAGAAATTCCTCCTGAGAGTAAGGCATGATCTTTGCTTGTAAGCAACTGGAAAATGGCCACACTTTGACTATAACACTCGAAAGAAGTCCACCCTCCATCTTGTATTGAGAATGTGTGCTAAGAGAAGGGAGAAGTGGCCCGGCATGGTGGCATACGCCTTTAGTGCGTAGTCCCAGCACTCAGGAGGCAGAGGCAGGTGGATCTCTTGAGTTCGAAACCAGCTTAGTCTACAGAGTGAGTTCTAGGACAGCCAGGGCTACACAGTGCAACCTTGTCAAAAAAAAAAAAATCATAAGAGAAAAAAAGGCCAGGCAGCTGCCCTGAAACGCTACCAGGATGAAAATGGGAAACTTAGTGAGTGTCCTTCCGATGACTGTGGTGCCGAGCTTTCATGGTTAGATAGGAACTTAGAAACAAACTAATGAAGAATGAGAGAAATGACTCCGCAGGTGAAGGTGCTTGCTACCAAGCCTGATGACGTAAGTTGGATCCTTAGGATCCAAAACAGACATGGTAGGAGGAGAAAGTTGATTCCTTCAAGTTGCTCTCTGGTCTCCACATGCATACCAGGGGATGGCGTACGTGGGAATGTATGTGTGCAAACACACATCCATAAATAAATGTAATTTAAAAAATAATGAACAGAACGAGAGAGGGAGATGGAAGGAAGGGAGAGGGAGTGAAGAAATGGGTCCTCAGGGGGTAGCTGCGATTCCGTCCCCCGAGGCTCGAATTGTCTACATGGAGACCTACAGAGAGTGTTTTGTGGGGCTGGGGAGATGGTCCCTGCACTGGAGAGAGGGCACAGGTGGATCCCTGGGGGTCACAGGCCAACTAGTCTAGCTGAATTAGTAAGTCCCATGCCCACTGAGAGACCCTATCTCAAAAAACAAGTGAAGGTACTTGCAGCTAAGCCTGATGGCCCAAGTTTGGTCACTGGGACCCACACAGGGGAAGGAGAAAACTGGCCTCCTCATATGCACTGTGGCATGCATTTGAGAGAGACTGCCTACACACATGTGCATGCTTGAATGTTTGAACGTTCCTGTGCATACACACACACACACACACATGCACGCACGCACTCACGCACGCACGGTCCAAAAGCAAATGAATGTAAAATTTAAAACTGGGTAGATGGCTCCTGAGGTATGACACCTGAGGTTGATCTTGGTTTCCATATGCATCCCGAAACACGCATACACTCCCATATATACAAGTACATGCACTTAACACAATGGCCGCGCGTTTCCTCGCATTGGTCTCCTCCATCACTCCATCATTGCGCCCCCTGTCTCTGGATGGCTCTGCATTCCCCAGCTGTCTTCCTTCTCTCTCTTTGAACTTGACCTCTCCGTATCTCTTCTGTTCTGCGTGGACCTCCAAGGAGAGATGGAATCGTGCTATTGACACGGACAAGAGGGTCCCTTGGGGCTGCATCTGTCTCTTTTGGACATCCCAGCTGGGCTAGCTGGTTAGAGATATCACTAAATTTGCTTGCTATCTGGGCTTCTTGCTCATGTTCAAGGTGAGCCCTTGACAATCCTCCCATAGAGAGACCAAAGGGCGAGACACTCCATAGAGGCCGCCTGTGCCCCCTCCCTGCCTCTGTCTTGGGTCACACCCTTTCCTGGATTGGGCTTGGGTATGTGGGGTGGAAGTTCATCTCTAGAGTGGTTCATGTGCATCCCCTGATGAGGGTGGTTCTCACACCGTGCAGCCATTCCCACCCAAGTCTGTTTATTGTGGGCCGGCCCACATCTTGAAAGTCCCTTGCACACTTCCGATTTTGCAAAGCCGAGTGAGGTGAAATCCGAAGCTGACGCCTTCTCCTCGCACCCTCCTGGAGAGACCCGTCCCTTTCTCCTGCATCTCTGCATCTGAGTAAGGCAAGGGGAAGACCACTTCTCAGTTTGGTGTTTGAGCTGTTACGGGGTCACTTCCAGGTAAGTGGTACTCAGGACTCCCCCTGTGCCCAGAACCCTTGGAGTGTGTGTGTGTGTGTGTGTGTGTGTGTGTGTGTGTGTGTGTGTGTGTGTCTGTGTGTGTGTGTGTCTGTGTGTGTGTCTGACTGACTGATAGCAAGGAAAGGGGATGTCACAAGCTGTGTGACACCACCAGTCTGTCCTCCTGAGTCTTCCACGCTTCCTACCTCAGTCCCATCCAGGTTCCTAGCACCTTCCTGTGACTTCCCCTTACTTTAAACCCCAGATGTCCTGCTAACTTTGGGAGAGAAGGCTGGGACAGGAACCGAAAGGGACCGGAGGATGGTGGGTGATGATGGTAACAGGGTCAAAAGGAAGGGCCAGGACCTGGAGCGATAGCTCAGAGGTTAGAGCATATTGGCTGTTCTTCCAGAGGACTCAGGTTCAATTCCCAGCACCCACATGGTGTCTCAAAATCCTCAGTAACTCCGGATGTTTTGGACTGGAGACCAGAAGAGGTCTCCACAGGCATGTGGTGCATGGATATACATATAGGGAAAACACTCATACATATAAAATAAATATATCTTTATTTTAAAAAGGAAGGGATAGATTGGAGAAGAACCCATGACATGGAACGGGCACCACTCAACAGAGTTCATTTATCCAGCACGTGATGAGGGCCAGAGCTCCTCCCTGGGATGGTGTGGGGTCAGCCTGTTCTATTGCAGCTTAGAACTCTTTTGGGCTAGTCAGTGAAATCTCTATGTTTTAGTTTTCTCTCTGGTGAAACAAGGATAAAACAAGGACCAGATGAAAATTCAGAGGATGATTATAGCTATAGATCACTGGTAAAGTGTCTGCCTAGAATCCCCCAGTAAGGGGCTAGGAGGAGGGCTCAGGGGTAAAGTGCCTGCCTAGCATATATGCAAGGCTTTAACTTCCATTTGAAAGTTCAGGGGAGCCGGGAAGGACCCAGAGCAGTGGGTCTCAACCTTCCTAATGCTGCCACCCTCGGTTGTGGTGACTCCCAACCATAAAATTATTTCTGTTGCTACTTTATACCTGTCATTTTGCTACTTTTATGAATTTTAATGTAAATATCTGTGTTTTCCAATGGTCTTTGGTGACCCCTGTCAAAGGATTGTTTGACCTCTGAAGGGGTTGTGAGCTACAGGTTGAGAACCCCTGACCTAGAAGGATAACCACTGAAGCGATACAGTGTCGATAGCGTGGTTGGTTGAGTGAATGATTAGTTTGATTAAATTTTATCATTGTGTTTGCATCACAGGTATATCCAGCCTGTGGTCATGGGACACAGACCTCCTAGGATAGCTATGAATCAGGCCCAACACGGAAAGATAAACTTACTTCAAACATTATTAGAACTTTTTGCTATTATGTTTCTGGTAACTCAAAACATTTTGATCACCCCCCCCCCCCCAGTTTTCAAGACAGGGTTTCTCTGTGTAGCTCTGGCTGTCCTAGAACTCACTGTCTAGACCAGGCTGGCCTCGAACTCACAGAGGTGAGCTTGGCTGCCTCTGCCTCCTGGGTGCTGGGATGAAGGTGTGGACCACCACCGCCCAGCCCATTTGGGTCATTTTGAAGCATCAACTTTGTTGGTGAGTGTTTTGTCCACCAGAGAGTGAGCTACAATAGCTAAAGAGGTGGTTTCAGGTGAGTGAGTTTATTAAGTTTATAACAAGCCAAAGTTAGAGAATAAATAACAAGAGATAGATAGGTAAATATAGAGAGATAGACAGATAGATAGAGAGAGATAGATGATAGATAAAGAGATATATAGATAGATGGTAGACATTGAAGACAGATAGCTAGATAAATAGATAGAAGATAGATATGTAGATAAATAGATAAAAGATTGATGACAATAATGATAGCCAAATAGATGATAGATAGATAGATAGATAGATAGATAGATAGATAGATAGATAGAGATAGATAGAGAGATAAAGAGAGATAGAGAGATGGTAGACGTTGAAGACAGTTATCTAGATAAATAGATAGAAATGGTAGATAAACAGAAGACAGCTAGATAGATAAATAATAGCTAAATAGAAAAATGATAGATGAAAGCTAGCTAGCTACATAGCTAGATAGATAGATAGACAGACAGATAGAAAAAAAGGTAAGTAGGCATGCAGGCTGATAAAATATATCATCAAATCCAGTGCTCAAAACACCCAGCAGAAAGTAACTGGGGAAGTCGAGGCAGCCAGCCAGAGCTCCCCACTGGGCTTTCCTCCCACAACTGAACTCCCAGCTTCCCTTTCTCCCTGCAGGAAGTTTTGTATTAGAGGACAGATAATACTGATGTCTGTTGGAAATGGTTCACCTTCCAGCTGGTCTCAAGGACATAATGTTTCCCTCCTGGGCTGTTGGGCTGGTCTTTCCTCCCTGTCACAGAATTAGAGAATCAGCCACCCCTAGACACATGGGCCTCGGAGGACACTGGAACAAGCATGCCTAGGTCTGAAATGAGGTATGAGGGGACACACACCCCATTTCAGTGTGGGACTGCCGCACCCAGTTTATACAGTGCTGTAGATGGAACCCATGGTTTCTTCCAAGGGCTGAGCAAAGGGCTCTGTTCCAGGCCAGTCTCCTCTTGTATAATATTAGAGGGACCATCCTTAATATTATACATCCCAGGGGCTCAGGAGAGAGAACTACTAACAGCGAGGACTATTTTCGGGACATAGAATCTCAGCACACCAAGCTCTATAGTCCACTTGTTTTAATTCCTCTGGCATAACATCCTCTATACACAGCTTCAGTTCTGTTCTCGTGCCTAGCTCCTTTTTTGCCTGATTTCTCTCTATACTTATCTATTGCTCCCTCTAAGTTCTATCTTAAATCTCTCATCTTAATTCTGCCTCATCTAGGTCCTTTTCAGCTTGTTCTTACCCAGCTAGTACTTCCCCATCTGGCTCTTCCTCATCTTCCATCTCATTCCCCTAGTACTCTCTTCTAGCCTTTCAATCTAGTTCTTCCCCATCTCAGTTTGTTCTTACCCGTCTAGTTCTTCCATTCTCTTTTCTCCTCTCTGTCCTCCTGTGCCCTGGAAGTCCCGGTATATATACACTTACAAGCAGTATTCCCTTAGCAGTGTAAAGCCAGGCTTCCAGGGTCAAACGGAGGGGTGATAAGAATCACATAGAGGGGCAATAACCGTTAATTATCATTTGCAACCCCAAAGGGAAGTGACCAATGGGGAAATGAATTAACTAAAGGCTAGATTCAGGTAATATCTAAGAAGAGGGCTCTTATGTGTTCAACTATAATCTTAAACGTGATTAGTAGAAAATGTTAAGAATCTGTAAGTTGCTAGGTCAATGGGAGAAAGTAAAACTGCCTTCTTTTTTCCTGTGGCTCCTATCTGTCCAAGCTATCTGCCGTTTTTTCTGCAGGGTGGGGGAAAGTGTACTCAGTCGCTAAGCAACCTGTGTACAGCTAGATGCCTCTGGTGATAGTTAAAGGGAGATCTGGAACTAGAGGTAAGGTTTGGGAAAGGAGGAAGTAAAGCTTAATTGGCACATCCGCCAGGCCTTCTCAAACAGGTAGCCTGGATGCTTAAGTCTGTTCTTAGAGAGTACAGAGGTATCTCTGATAAGGTACTTTCCTCCATCTGGGGATGGACCTGGCCGGATGCTGCCAATGGTGATAATTTCAGGGAG
Source organism: Peromyscus eremicus (assembly GCF_949786415.1). Taxonomy (NCBI): domain Eukaryota; kingdom Metazoa; phylum Chordata; class Mammalia; order Rodentia; family Cricetidae; genus Peromyscus; species Peromyscus eremicus. Next base: position 24,989,181 of record NC_081438.1, on the reverse strand, counting down.
GCTTGAACTGGGGCTCTGGCTGAGCATAGCTGTCAGAGCAGAGGGTTATCTAAATATTCCTAGAAGTGGTTAGGCAAGGAGTTAGCGGTCTATAAAGTTAGGAAAGGAGGGTTCGAGCTGAATTGTGTAAAGCTATTACTTAACATCCACCTGACCTAGGCGGTGTCTCTTTGTGGAATTTACCTTAAATCAGGAGACTTTCATGTGGACTGTTATTATTGCTAGTCCTTGAAAGTAGCTAAAGGAGATATCTGATTCCAGAGAAAGCCTTTCCTGAGGCTGTTCTCCAAATACCTGGAATGTATATGTCCAGAGAGTGACCGGTCCACACTGTTAGTCCTTCTTAGGGAAAAGTCAATTGGGAAAACTATGAAGGTGCACATGATTTTCATAACAGAATACAGCTGATATATAACAAGCCAAGTAACAGCAAAAATTCCTTGGGATTTGGCTTCCTCTGGAGGAATTCCCTGATTCCTCCAGGTAGTGACTTTGCCATAACCAGCTGAGTTCTTATGATATATTCCTGCAGCCTGCAGCAGTCTCCTCCTGTATAAATGCCCTTTTCTTTTTCCTCTGTCTTCACATCTTTCTTCTCTGTCTGAATCTATGTGTTCAAACTTCCCTTTTCTATAAGAAAACCATGGATTGGGTAGTGTAGCCCAGCAGAGGACTGCTTGCCTATTCACCTGGGCACAGTGGTGCATGCCTATAATCCCAGTAAGTGGGAGGCTGAGGCAAGAGAATCCTGAGTTTGGAGACCAGTCTGTGTTACCTACTGAGATTCTGCCTCAAAAAAAAAAAAAACAACCCAAACAAACAAGCAAACAAACAAATGAACCAAATAGAACACAGCACTAAGCATTGTGGTGGTGGTGCACGCCTTTAATCCCAGCACTCGGGAGGCTGAGGCAGGCGGATCGCTGTGAGTTCGAGGCCAGCCTGGGCTACAAAGTGAGTTCCTGGAAAACCAGGGCTGTTATACAGAGAAACTTTGTCTTGAAACACACACACACAAGAAGATTGGCCAGAGAGAATAAGAGAGTCTTGCAGCCCAAGAAAGACCACAAGGGACTCAAAAGAGACATGGCCATGTGGGACAGGTGCACTTGTAGTCCCAGCCACCAGAAGGCCGAGGCAGGAGTACCACAAACTGGACTGCTTATAGAGACTCCATTTCACAGAAGAGAGAGGAAGAGAGAGAGGGGGAGAGAGAGTGGTAACTGGAGCTGGCTTCCTAAGGACTCTGCCACGGTATCCTTCACTAGAAGCTTCCTCCTCTGCCAGGAGCCCTGCGTGTGCTTTGGGGAGCCTGAGGGGAAATCCCCATGCTCCCCACCTTCCTGGGTTATGCCGGGTTCCGATCTGATAAACCAGACCGTTGGTTCAGAGTTGGGTCACCTGAGGGGGCAGACCAGCTCTTGGGCTTTGGGTATGGCCTGAATAAAGCCTTTAAGGCTCGGCTATTTACATAAACATTTTGAAAACCACCGCAGCATCGTATCTTTTTTCTATTTCTTTTTCTAATTGAAATAAAATCCCCAATCATAGAATTACCCTTTTAATCCCCTTTACAGTATAAGTTGAAGGGTATAGGTATAGCTTGGTGATGGAGAATTGCCCTGGGTTCAACCCCCAGCACCCTTACCACCAACAGAAAGGTTCTTCTAAAAGGGTAAGTTGAGGCTAGCAAGATGGCTCAGGGGGTAAAGGCACTTGCCACCAAGCCTGAGAACCCAAGTTCAACCTTCCAGCCCCACATGGTAGAAGGAGAGAATTGAGGAGCTGGGCGTAGTGTTGCATACCTTTAAACCCATCACTCAGGAGGCAGAGACAGGTGGATCTCTGAGTTCAAGGCCAGCCTGGTCTACAGAGTGAGTTCTAAGAAAACCAGGCTTACATAGTGAGACTCTGTCTCAAACAAACAGGAAAAAAAAAAACCAGAGAGGATTGACTTCTGCAAATTGTCCTCTGACATCCATGCCTCCTGTGACATGGCAAGCATGTCCCCCAACCCCCACACAAAACAAATAAATAAAATATAAGAAAACATCTAGACAGATAAAATATTGTATATTGAGTGAAATAGTTACAAACAATGAACATATCATAACCATAGTCTAATTCCAGAACATTTCATCCTCCCTAAAAAGAAACCCTGTCCCCAATTCCCCATATTTCCCGGGTCTTGGTTAATCCCGTTGGATTTTCCTGTTCTGTTTCTTCAATTGCCCTTAGCCAAAAGACTGAGACGTGATTACTCAAATCGTATCTTACAAATGAACCGTGTGGCTCTCAGGTCTGACTTTTGTTATTTAATGTGACGTAATCAAGGTTCACCCGCATTGTAGCGTCTATCAGCACCTTATGCCTTTTTTTGCAGCTGAGTAATATTCCACTGTGTACATATTGCCCAGTTTCCCCCATTCTCTTTTTAGCAATTATGAGAAATGCAGCTATGAATATTAGTGTGCAAGTTCTTATGTGGATGTCCATTTTTTTTTAATTTGCTTGGGTACACGGAGTGGAATTGTTGAGTCATATCATAACTCTACACTTAACTTTGAGGAACTGCTGAACATTTCCATAGTGGTCATGACATGTACATTCCAACTGGCAATGAATGAAAGTTCCCATTTCCCTGACAGCATTTGTTATTTTCCGTTTTCATTTAATTGTAGTAACCAAACCAAAATCCATGTAGGTTTGTCCCCAGCTCAGCAGCATCAACTCTTACACTGTTGCATAACAGATCTTCTAACTCTCTAGAACTTCTCCATGTCGCAAAAGAACCCTGCACCCATCGAACTGCTTACCTACCCACAGCCCCTAACAATCAGACTTCTACTGTTGGATTATTGGGGGTATTTCATGTAAATGGAAGACTGGATATAGGTGGAGTTTTCCTGTACCAGCAGCTGCTCCCAAATAATCACTTAGAAACTTAATATTCAATGTAAATGCTCGGCCAATAGCTCAGGCTTGTTACTGGCTAACTCTTACATTTATGTTAACCCATATTTCTTATCTATGCTTTGCCATATGGCTTGGTACCTTTTCTCAGTATGGAAGGCCCATCTTGTTTCTCTCTGCATCTGCTCGTGACTCCCTTCCTTTTCCCAGCATTCTCTCGGTGTCAGGCTGTCTCACCCAATCTCTTCCTCCCAGCTATCAACCAATCAGCTTCTTTATTAACAATGAGAGCAATACATATTTACAGTGTACAAAGATTGTTCCACAGCAACTGGGGATGTAGCTCAGCCGTAGAGCCATTAATAAAACCAGTGGAGTACAGGTAAAGGTGCTTGCTGGTAAGCCTGACCCACATGGTGGAAAGAGAGAATTGACACTTGCAAGTTGTCCTCTGACCTCCACATGCACACGATGGCATCTGTGCAATGAACTCTAATGCACAATAATTAACTAATTGATTAATTAATTAAAAGAAAGCTCAAAGCTGGGTGTAGTGTTGCACGTCTTTAATCCCAGTACTTGGGAAGCAAAGCCAGGTGGATCTCTGTGAGTTCAAGGCCAGCCTGGTCTACATAGTGAATTCCAGGACAGCCAGAGCTACATAATGAGACCCTGTCTCGAATAAAATAAAACCTCAAAAAGCAAAAACCAAAAAGGCTTAAGTAGGCAATGGGGTGTGGTGGTGACCCATAAAACACGGGTTTACTGGAAGAAGTAGGTCTCTGGGGGCATCATTCAACAGCATCTGGCTTTACCCCTTTATTTCCTGGCCACCATGAAATGGACAGCCTTGCTCCATGATCTCACATGATCACACAGCCGGGATGTTCAGCTTTACCTTGGACCTAAAGCTCTGGGGTCAAGGGACCCTGGAAGGAAACCTCTGAAACTGTGAGCAAAATGAGCCTTTCTCTTCTTTTTTGCGGGAGTGGGGTAAGACAGGGTCTCACTATGTAGCTCTGGCTGTCCTGGAATTCACTATGTAGACCAGGCTGGCCTCAAACTCACAGAAAGGCATGCACCATGGGACCCAGCAACCTTTTATTTTTTCTTTAAATGTTTTTTCTCAGATATTTGTAACAGATTCCTAACAGTGTCTCAGTCTGTTTTATGTTTGTTGTTGAAACTGAATGGTACAGACTAGGTAATGTTTTTGTATTTTCTTTTTCTTAATTTTTATTTTTATGTATGTATGTGTGTGTGTGTGTTTGCACATGAGTGCAGTGCCCACAGAGGCCATAAGAGGGAGTCGTAAGCCTAGGAGCTGGAGTTCAAGGTGGTTGTGAGACAACCAATGTAGGTGCTGGGAACTGAACTCAGGTCCTCTGGAAGAGCAGTAAGTGCTTTTAACCACCGAGCCGTCTTTCCAGCCCTTTTGGAGATAAAGTCTCAAACTGTAGCCTGGGTTGGTCTGGGATTCTCGATGTGGCCCATGCTGACCTCAAACTGACATCAGCTCTCTTGCCCTGAGTGCTGGGGTTGCAGGGGTGACTCACCACGCCTGGCTCGGATGGTGTGCTTGATGAAAGAAAAGGAAAGCATTTCTTACGGTTCAAGAGACGGGAAGTTCAAGGTCAAGGGACATTTCAGAAGGGCCTTCTTGCTGTATCATCATTTACTGGGGGGCAGAGGGAAATAGGGAGGAATGGGGCAGAAAAGAGAACTCACCCTGTGTGTACATGTGTGTCTGTGTATGCACACTTATGTGCACATGTATGTGGGGGCCAGAGGACCTCAGCTGTCATGTCTCAGGTGCCATTCTATTTATTGATTTATTTGTTTATTTATTTGTTTGTTTTTGAGATAAGGTCTCTCATTTATTTATTCATTCATTCATTTGTTTGTTTTTGAGATAAAGTCTCTCATTACCTAGAGCTCACCATGTAGCGTAGGCTAATTGTCCAGCAAGTCCCAGGGGTCCTCCAGCCTCCCTGGTTCTTGGGGTTCTGGAGTCAGAACTATGTACTACCACACCTGTATTTTTTTTTTTAAAGACATGGTCTCACTATATAGCTCTGGCTGGCCTGAAATTTGCTATGTAGACCAGGCTGGTCTTGATCTCAGAGATCTGCCTGCCTCTGCCTCCAGAGCGCTGGGACTGAAGGCGTGCGCTACTAAGCCCAGCAAATTGGCTTTTTCGTTTGTTTGTTTAAACATGAGTTCTTGGGATTGAATTCGGGTCTTCACATTGCGAGGCAAGCATTTTACCCACTGAATCCACTCCTCAGTGCCAGCCTCATCCTTTGTCACAATCCCTCGCCCATGAAAGCACCCACCTACTAGTGAGGGCAGAGCTCCCATGACTACTGTAAGTGCTGGTGATTCCCCTGCCTCCCTACCTTCCCCCCACCGACTGGGTTCACATGCCTATGCACAGCCATACTCTCCTTTATATATGGGTACTGGGGATCTGAGCTCAGGTGTTCACGCCTGCGCTCTTATCCATGAAGCCACGCCCCCCCACGCCTGAGGTCTTGCCTCTTGGCACTGTTGCATTTGAACTTAAATGTTGGAGCTCGTTAACACTGAGAACAGATTCTAACCACAGCAAGTGTGAATGGGATCCTAAGCAAGGCATCTCAGATTTAGTACCTCCTTTCCTGTGTGTTTTTCTTTCTTTCTTTCTTTCTTTCTTTCTTTCTTTCTTTCTTTTTTCTTTTTTCCTGAGACAGGGTTTCTCTGTGTAGTTTTGGTGCCTGTCCTGGATCTCGCTCTGTAGACCAGGCTGGCCTCGAATTCGCAGAGATCCGCCTGGCTCTGCCTCCTGAGTGCTGGGGTTAAAGGCGTGCGCCAACGCCGCCGGGCTTCCTGTATGTTTTTCAAGGTATATTCCCTCTAGAGAATGCAGCTGCTTTTTTCTAGTCTCCGTCCAAGTCTAGGCCCCCTGGACGTCAGCAAGATTGGCAACAGGATCTCCCTACCACCTGCTGTCCCTGCCACGTTGGACTGTAAGCCCCTGAAGCCATGGGCTCAAATAGACATTCCTCCCTCACACTGCTTCAGCCAAGGACCCCGTCCTCTGCCCATGGATCCAGCCATGCCACCAGATCACACAGCTCTTGACCTCATTAAGCTGCTCAGAACTGGGAGTGGATGCCACAAGATCCAGGCTGAGTCCCCCTTGTGGGAGACATTCACAGCTCTTTCCACACATGAGCGCCACCCTTCCTGAACGGGTTGCAACCCTCCTTTCCTTCCATTGATAATGACGAGCTTCCGAAGAGCTAATCAGTTTCCTAGGCAACCAGGGCTCTGCTCCAACCCCGCCCCTCCCCACACTAAGAGCTCTAGCCTCTGCCTGTGTGTCCCAAATGGTCTGAGAACGGTCTACGATGGTCATACATTCGGCTTTGAGTAAGTGACTTTACTGACTATATACAGCAAGCATAAATAAAACAAAAATAAGGGAAGAGAAAGATAGAACACACACCCTCAAAGCAGGTGCTCGAAACACCCCACAGAAACCAACTGGAGAAGCCCATTGAAGCAGCAGGCTGGAGTTCCTTAGCAAGAGTCCAGGGCAGAGAGGAGTGCCGCGTCAAGTGAGGCTTCCAAATAAAAGAACAACGAACAGGAGCTGGAGAGACAGCTCAGTGATTAAGAGCACGCACCATTCTTGCAGAGGACCTGAATTCGTGTCTAATCACCCACATGCTGGCTCATGACCTCCTGTAAGTCCAGCTTCAAGAGAGCTAACGCTCCCTTCTGGCCTCATGCACTTACAGGAGCACACACACATTTACACATAATTAGTAATTTAGAATTAAAAGGAGATTTGTTTCTAGCTGGGCGGTGGTGGCGCACGCTTTTAATCTGGGAGGCAGAGGCAGGCGGATCTCTGTGAGTTCGTAGGCCAGCCTGGTCTATAAAGTAAGCTCTAGGACAGATAGGACTGTTATACAGAGAAACTCTGTCTCAAAAAACCAGAAAGAGAAAGAGAAAGAGAGAGAGAAAGAGAAAGAAAGAGAGAAAGAGAGAAAGAGAAAGAAAGAGAAAAAGAGAGAAAGAGAAAGAAAAAAAGAAAGACATTTTTTAATTCTTATTTTATGTGTATGTTTTCTTACATATATGTCTTTGCACCACGTGTACATGACTGGTACCCATAGAATCTAGAAGAGGGCATTGGATCCCCTGGAACTGGAGTTATGGACAGTTGTGAGCCGCCATGTGGGTTCTGGGGATTGAACGTGGGTCCTCTGGGGAAACACCCAGTGCTCTTAACTGCTGAGCCAACCTCTCTGAACTAACTAGAGGGGCAGAGACAGTTGGCTGGAGGCCCCCATTGAGCTTTCTCTTCCCAGCTGAGCATCCAGCGTCTCTCTCTCTCTCCCACCGCAGGCACTTTTATACCATGGGGTGAACACTAGTGACCTCCGTTGGAAATGGGTCACCTTCCGGCTGTCCTCAAGGCCACAGTGTTTTCACCCTTGGGTTCTTCTGCTGTTCTCTTTCCTCCCGGTCACAGAGTTGGTGGTGGGGGCAGCTGATCCCTAGACACCGAGACAAGCATGCTTGGGTCTGAACTGGGGGAGTGAGCTCTAACAGCCCCCAACAATGCACCAGTGTTATGCATATTAGACCACACTGCTTCGGTGGCATTAGGGGCATCAAAGTCAATGTCCCTGCCGTGATGTGACTGTGAAATGGGACCCCACAGACTCAGGCCTTTGCCCTTCTGTTCCCTTCCTGGTGGCTCTGATCTGGGAGGTAGTGAAATCTTGGGCATGGAGTGTCCCCTCCCCCAGCTGGTGGTAATGTCAATAAAGGTAAATCCTGGAGGCTCTGGCCTGGCTCTTTGCTTCTTAGTGGCACCATGCCCCTGTCATCATAGATGGGCTTCTCTTGCCCTCATGCCTTCCTGCCATGACAGACTTAAATTCCTGGAAGCCATGACCCAAAATAAACCTTTTTTCTCTTGTTTCAGTCAGGTATTTTGTCTAAGTACTGAGAGAAATTGATACAGTCCTCTTCCTGGGACATGTCCTGAGATAATCTGAACTAACTTATTTTTCTTTTCATTTATTTTTGTTTCTTCAGTACAGGTTCATGTACATGTTAGGCAACCATTTTACACCCTCCCCTCCCTCTTCCTCCCTCCTCCTCTCCCCCTTTCATCTTCTCACCTTTCTTGAGACAAATTTTCACTAGACAGCCCAGGCTGAACTATCCCAGTCCATATAGCCCAGGCTAGCCTTGAACTTTCGCTCTCTCTGCTTCGACTTCCCAAGACTAGGATTACAGGCATGTGCCACCAGGCCCTGCTTCTAACTCTTTCTTTCAGCCTTCCTCCTCGGCCTGTCACCTGTCACATCCCAGCCCTTCAAGAGAAAGGATATGGGGTCCCATTTGGGGAACCAGGATTCGTGGCCCGGTGATAGAGTCTTGTTCGTCTCCCTTTATAAGATTTCCATTTTCCCCTTGTAAACTGCGATTGTAGGAACCACGGATGCATGGGCAAGCTTGCAAGCAAGAGGACCTGAGTTTAAATCCCCAGCACCCACATGTGTGCTGTGTGAGGTGGTGGCCCATCTCTAATCCCAGCACTTGGGAAGTGAAAACCGGGGATCCCTGAGGCAAGTCGCTGAGTCAGTGAGTTCTGCGTACAGTGAGGAACCCTACCACAATATAAAAGGTAGAGAGTGACTGAGAAAGACACTGTCAACCTCTGGCCTCCACAGGCACACGTGCATTCATGTACCTGTGCGCGTGTGCACACGTACACACTCACACACCACACACACTCACATACATACGCAAAAACAAAATAACAACCAGGGTTGGGGACCTCACCTACTCCCCTAGATAGACTATGAAGACAAGGTGGGTGGTATTTTAAGGCCTTGGAAAACCCCACTAGAGGGTGTTAGTAATCTGGGATGCACCATCCACTTCAAGGCCTCCCACTGATGACCTTTTGCCAACCCACTCGGGTTACAACATTAGGCCCTGAGCATCCCTGCCCTGCCCATGCACTTCTCTCTGCAGAGATCCATGCTTTTCCACTTCCTCTTTCGGTCACGTGTTATTGCATCAAGACCCAGAGTGACAATTGGACAGGCCCCTCAGAATTGCTAAGCAGCAAAGGCTGAGGTGGATGCTAGAAAATGCAATCATGGGGGGCTGGGAGATGGTTCAGTGGGTAAAGTATTTCCTGTCCAAGCATGGGGACCTGAGTTCCATCCCCAGGACCGAGGCAAAGGCAGAAAGAGAGAACCAGACCCACAAAATTATCCTCTGATGTCCACATGTGCGTCATGGCAAACAGGTTCTCTACCCCCAACAAATGCATACATCGATCAATCAATTTTTTTAAGATGGGCTTTAGTAATGGGAGCTTGTAACCTCAGCGCTGGAGCAGAGAGAGAGGGGGGATCCCTGAAGTTCATTGGTCAATCCGTCTAGCCAAATCAATGACCTCCAGGGTCTGTGGGAGGTCTTGTCTCCAAAAACTAAGGTGGACTGAGACTGGAGAGATGGTTAAGTTGAGGAGTGTGCCTTCTGCTCATGCAGAGGACTCTAGTCCAGTTCCCAGCCTCCAAGCAGGGCTGCCCACAATGCTCCCACCTGCAGGGATCTGACGCCCTCTTCTGGTCTCTGATGGTAACTGCACTTGCATACACACACACACACACACACACACACACACACACACAATTTAAAATAAAAATAAAATCTAAATGAACAAATGTGGAGAGAAATAAGGGAAAGAGCCGGGCGGTGGTGGCGCACGCCTTTAATCCCAGCACTCGGGAGGCAGAGCCAGGCGGATCTCTGTGAGTTCGAGGCCAGCCTGGACTACCAAGTGAGTTCCAGGAAAGGCGCAAAGCTACACAGAGAAACCCTGTCTCGAAAAACCAAAAAAAAAAAAAAAAAAAAAAAAAAAAAAAAAAAAAAAAAAAAAAAAAAAAAGAAATAAGGGAAAGATACCCAGCATCAACCTCTCTGGCTTCCATACTGGTGTGCACCCACGTGTTTGCATACCACTGTGGCCCGAGGCTCCCAATCAACCCAAGCAGACACAAGAGCTTACTGAAAGTCAAGATTTAATACACGGTGGCAGAGGAGAAGGGGGGAAGTGGAGGGGCTGATCAGGGCCACAGAACAGACTTGGGAGCTAAACTTCTTTCCCAAGTGCCAGCTGGAGCAAGTATTTAAGCACAAAAATGACAAACGCTTGTTGCCAAGTTACAGTTATAGTTTTTACCAATCAGAAATCAAAGATTGGGGGCTTTCCTTAAGTGTTCCATCATTGTCAGCCGAAATACAAGTGTTTCAGTCCAACCAGTCAGATTCATTTGTTCTTTCTGTTCTTAGGAACACCCGTGTTTCTAGAGAACTAAAGATGCATAATGACTATTTCTATGGTTTAAGGAGGAGGTGGGTCAGCCATTGGAAGGTTCTCAGCGCCTCTAGGACCCGAGAACCTGAATTTTCTTTTTTTTTTTTTAAAAAAAGATTTATTTATTTATTATGTACACAGAAGAGGACACCAGATCTCATTACAGATGGTTGTGAGCCACCATGTGGGTGCTGGGAATTGAACTCAGGACCTCTGGAAAAGCAGTCAGTGCTCTTAACTGCTGAGCCATCCCTCCAGCCCCTCTTTTTTTTTTAAATGATTTATTCCGTTTAATTTTGTGTTCATTAATGTTTTACCTGTATGTACGTCTATGTGAGAGTGTCAGATCCCCTGGAATGGAGTTACAGATAGTTTTGAGCCGCCATGTGGGTCCTGGGAATTGAACCGAGTCCTCTAGAAGAGCCAGTACCCCCCCCTTTTTTTTAAAAAGATTGATTGATTGATTGATTGATTATGTATACAGCATGTATGACTGTAGGCCAGAAGAGGGCACCAGGTCTCATTACAGATGGCTGTGAGCCACCATGTCGTTGCTGGGAATTGAACTCAGGACCTCTGGAAGGGCAGTCAGTGCCCTTAACCTCTGAGCCATCTCTCCAGCCCCCTGAATTTTCTTTCACCCTACAGGTTAAATGGAGTCTGAAGTTAGAATGGCAGCACTCAGGACAACATGCTTTTTGCCTGTTGCCAACAGTACATACGCTGTACACGCAGACATCACATGGTATACATAGACAGAAAGGTAACAATCAAAATAGACGGTGACAGTCCAGTGACTGCCCTGTCCACTTATCTCTTGTGGTGTACTCAATAAGTCTTTTGTCCTATCCAAAAATAAGAAGGAAAATAAACGCTTTAAGATACACACACACACACACACACACACACACACACACACACCCCAGTGCATGATAGGTGTTTCTATGACTTCTCTCATGGTGATGCTGGGTGAGAATTCTCCCTGCTGGCTGATGAGGAGACAGAGGCCGAGGCAGGTAGGGTGAAGGCCTGGGAAGCACCGACTGGGGTCTTGCTAGTTTTCACTCTGTAATGAAAGGCAGTGGAAGGATTGGGGATACGGCTCGGTTTGTAGGGTGCTTGCCTAGCATGCGTGAGGCCCTGGGTTTTGTCCCCAGCACCGCATAAAACAAGGCCTAGTGGTGGATACCTGTAGTTCAAGTAGGAAGGGGAGGCAGGAGGAAAAGTTCAAGGTCATCCTGGGCCACGGGAGAACCTGCTTCAAAACAAACAAAAGCAAAACAAGTTTTAAAAAATGGGGGATTAAGAGCATTGGCTGTTCTTCTACAGGTCCTGAGTTCAATTCCGAGCAACCACATGGTGGTTCACAACCATCTGAGATCTGGTGCCCTCTTCTGGCATACAGGCATACATGCAGGCAGAAAACTGTATACATAATAAATACATCTTTTAAAAAAGGGGTGCGGTAGGAGAGCAGGAAGAGGAGGAGGAGAGACAGAAGGATGAGCAGGGTATATCTGGATTCCTTGATGTCAGTCTTGCCTTCATCTGGGGTCTTACCTCCTGGCTTCCTTGTGTCCACCCTAGCTCTAGTCATTCTGAGCACTAATCTGTGAGATGTCTGGTCCAGGGTAATTGTCTAAGGGAAATTGTCTCAGAGCTGATCCATCTTCTATTTATTCTAAAACTGTTGGACACAGGACTGGGGACTTGACGGGCATAGATGTTGGGGGCACTGAGGTCCTTGTACTCACAGAGAAGCACTAAGAGAACCAGGAATGTTAGTCATGCAGGGGTGTCTCCTCAATGGAGATAAAAACCAAATTCCATCCAGAAAGCTGGGAGTGGATTTTGTTAATGACCTGGTGACCTTTTTGCTATCTGTGGAGGCAGACCTCACCCAAATCCCCCAGAATGATTGTCCCGGGCTCTTCCCTCCCTAGACAGTTACTCATCCTTAGGGGAGATTGTCACATGCACTTATGGTCTACTGACCCCTCTGCTATCTCGGTCAGTGACCACACCAGAGTCTAGGCCATTTAGCTACAGAACTCACCCTCACAGTTATATGTACTTTGTAAAGGAGTTTCTACGTAGTTACACCTTGGGCTTTATTGTAGATCTGGAATTGGACTGATTATTGCCTGGAAACCTTTCCCCAAAGTGTGCTGGGGTTTAAATCTACTGGCAATGAACCACCTGGCCTTAGACTCCCTGAAGTCTGATCCAGGTCGCGAAGTCAATCTGCACCAGGTTTTTATTCTTATATCTTCACGGGGTTCCCTTCCCTATATGACACCTGCAGGGGCCCTGCCCCCCAATAGAAATGAAGCATTTATCTTTCTAGACTCACCCACCATAACACATGTTGTTTTTTTTTTATTTTATTTATTTATTTATTTATTACATATACAGCATGTATGACTGCAGGCCAGAAGAGGGCACCAGATCTCGTGACAGATGGTTGTGAGCCACCATGTGGTTGCTGGGAATTGAACTCAGGACCTCTGGAAGGGCAGTCAGTGCTCTTAACCTCTGAGCCATCTCTCCAGCCCCCTAACACATGTTTTAATAAAAGTTTAATGGATAGAGAAACTCTGTCTTGAAAAAAAAACAAAAAAAAATGTTTGGTGGATGAATGCATGGGTGGGTAGGTTGATTGGTTAATGAAACAGTAGATGAATGGATGGGTGGGTGGGTGGATGGATGGACAGATGTATGGATGACAGATGGATGTAAAAATGGAGTTACTGATAATTATCTAGAGGATTGTCAAGTTTGTTTACCCCCATGGACAAAAAAATTGAACTTTTGGGAAAGACAGGGAAACCAAGCCAAAGAGAAAAAAACGTAATGACTTTATCCCTTCAGGGTGTGAGCCCTAAGGTTCAAGGTCCTTAAATGGATGCTGGCTTGGGTATTTCTTAGTGTCTCAGGGTCCTCCTATTGCCCCTACTGGTCTTGTTTAGATACCCACCCCTGTGTCTCCCCACCATTTCTCCTCCCAATGCCTTCTGGGAACAAACCACCATCTCAGGGAGCCTGCTTTTGCCCCTCTAAGTTTCCTTTAGATGGACAGATGGATGGACAAGTAGATCGATGGATGAATGGACAGATGGCAGGAAGGCAGATAGGGATGACTCTACCCATTGTGCAGCTACAAAAACTGAGGCTCAGAGAACCAGGATCCCACATGATAGGCAGCGGAACCAAGTCAACGGAAACATTTGCCCTCGGTCTTGGCCCAGGCAGGATGACAGCCCTCCCCCAGATCTTTGTTGCTAGAGCCCCAAATCATCCCTGACTCAGCAGGACAAGACATGGACAACAACTTCCCCTTTTTTTTTTTTAGACCACAGAATGCTCATGATTTTCGAGGAAGCCTGTGGGGAAGAGGGAGGGAGGAACTCCAGTGTGTGTCTCTCCGGAGCTGTCCATATAAAGGCCAGGGGGAGGGAGGTTGGGGTGTCCTCATATCTCCAGGCCCTTTTTCCTGCACCCCAGCTTTGACCTCTGAGCTGAGGCCTCTCATCTCCAGGACATGGCAGGCCCCGCCACCATCGTCGCCAGCCTTCTCCTGGTAGCTTGCACGTGTTGCATCTTCCCCACAGGTGAGACTTTGGGGGGCCCAGCCCGGGGCTGCCGGCAGCAAACGCTTCTAAGGGTGTAGGCGCGATGGAGGGTGAGGGAACTGAGCAGCCTGGGGCTGGGGGAGGCGCTAAGGGGCCTGGAGTATAACAGGCGAACCTACGGCGGCCTGGGTGCTGACACACATCTTCTCTCTCACCTTGTAGACTCTGTGACCATCCCATCCTCCTGCTGCCTGTCCTTCGTTTCCAAGAAAATTCCAGGGAAGCTAGTGGTTAGCTACCAGTTGACCAATGGCAGCGCCTGCCGCAAGGCAGGGGTGATGTGAGTATCGAACCCAGGAACCTCTAGGGTCCCTGAGGAAGTTCAGCCCTGGGCATCTTTGAAAGTATACGAGACCTCTCTGGAGGTCTCCTTTAGCTTCCTCACCCATAAAACTAGGAGGAGATGGGGATAGCAAAAGGGCACAAATAGGTCAGTTAGTAGAGTGCTTGCCTAGAACATATGGAGCCCCGTGTTCAGTCCCCAACATTACATAACAACCAGGACATGATAGTAGATGCCAGTAACTTCAACATTCAGAAGGCTGAGAACATTCATGAAGGACCCAATGCAGGCAAGGCATTGTGCATGGAGGGAAATGCATAATACATTATCCTAACTAATCTCAATTCCACGAGGCAATACTAGAAACTCTGCCTAGAATCCCCCAGTGAAGGGCTGGGGTGTGGCTCAGTGGTAGAACATCTGCCTAGAATCCCGCCCCCCCAGTGAGGGGCTGGGGGTGTGGCTCAGTGGTAGAGCACCTGCCTAGAATCCCCCAGTGAGGGGCTGGGGGTGTGACTCAGTGGTGGAGTGCTTTCCTAACATGCACAAAGCCCCGGGTTTCATCCCTAGAATGGTAAAAACAAAAACAACCTTTTTTTTTTTTTTTTGGTTTTTCGAGACAGGGTCTCTCTGTGTAGTTTTGCGTCTTTTCCTGGATCTCACTCTGTAGACCAGGCTGGCCTCGAACTCACAGAGATCCGCCTGGCTCTGCCTCCCGAGTGCTGGGATTAAAGGCGTGAGCCACCACCGCCCGGCAACAAAAACAATCTTACGGAGCACATAAGACTTTTCCCTTTTGCTGTAAACAGTTGAGGCTCAAGGTCACATGACCAACCAGCCCTCTAGATTCCAAACAGCTTCAGAGCCATCTCTTCACCTGGGGTGGTAAGCAAGAACTCATGGGGAATGACATGTGACTACATTCCCCAGCTAGTGTCAGACTGGTCCTGAGAGCAGGCATGGAAGGGGACATCCCAAGCTCCCCTTTCAGCCATAGCATGCCCAGTAGCCATGTTTCCATGCATAGTGTGAGCTGGTATCATTTGCCTTTAAAAATGTATGTATGGGGCTGGAGAGATGGCTTAGCGGTTAAGAGCACTGACTGCTCTCCTAGAGGTCCTAAGTTCAATTCCCAGCAACCACATGGCGGCTCACAACCACCTATAACGAGATCTGGTGCCCTCTTCTGGCCTGCAGGGACACATGCAGGCAGAATACTGTATACATAATAAATAAATTAATTTAAAAAAAAAATGTATGTATGTGTAGATGCACATGTGTGTGTGCATGTACATGTGTGTGTGCATACCTATAGAGGCCAGAGGCCAATCTTGGGTGTCATCCTCAAGTGTGCCATGTACCTCCTTCAAGATAAGGGTCTTTGAAAATAATACACTTTAAGTTGTGTGTGTGTGTATGTGTGTGTGTATGAGAGCACATAGGCATGCACAGGTGTGCATATTCACACACATGCACACGTGCTGCAGCACACGTGGGAGGGTCAGAGGACAACTTGTGGAGGCCAGTTCTCTCTCTCAACCCTGTGGGTCCTAGCAATAGAACTCGGGTCATCGGGCTAGGCAGCAGGCATTTTTACCTGCTGAGCATCATCTCTCTGGCTTTCTCACCAGCCTGGAGCTCACCAAGTCATCTAGATTAGCTGGCTGGCAAGCCCCAGAGACGCACCTGCCTCTGCCTCCCAGGCGCTGAGATTCTAAGCATATGCCACCGTACCTAGATTTTTTATATATATAAATTTTTTTTAAGATTTTATTTATTTATTATGTATACAGTGTTCTGCCTGCATATATGCCTGCCGGCCAGAAGAGGGCACCAGATCTCATTACAGATGGTTGTGAGCCACCATGTGGTTGCTGGGAATTGAACTCAGGACCTCTGGAAGATCAGTCAGTACTCTTAACCTCTGAGCCATCTCTCCAGCCCCTAGATTTTTTTTCTAAAAGTGGGTTCTGAGGATTGAAGTTGGAGTCGCAGAGTGGCAAGGCAGACTTTCTCCAGCTGAGCAGTCTTCTTGGCTCGTTTGCCCGCTCTAGACAAAGACCATATCTTCTATCATATCCAGCATTCTATTCAAAAGCAGGGCCTCCTATGTCTCACAAGGAGGCCATAGAATGATCGTGGCCACACTCCATGGTCCTCCTGCCCCCCAGTAGTAAAAACAGAATGCACAGAGAGAAGACTCACCTCAGTGGCTTCGTAGCACCAAGGGCGAGCCGCTGAGACTCCTGGCCCCCCACACTCACTTCCTCAGGAAGGGAAGATTAGTCCCAGAGGACCTTGCCAGACCTCAGACTAAATCTTTTCCCTTCTTCCCACAGCTTCATCACCAAGGGGGGCCACAAGATCTGTAGTGACCCCAAGTTGCCATGGGTCCGGAAGCACATGCAGAACCTGGATGCCAAGAGAAAGCAGCCTCCTGCAGGTACCAAGGCACAGGGCACCAAGTTTTCCGTCCAGAGACACCATGGCAACAGGCTTAATCGCCTCTCCTCTGTCCCTGAACTTGGACGCTGGCCTTGACTCCTTGACAGGCTGCTTGGGGCTTGGCCCACCAGCTGGGAGGAGGCCCGAGTTCTTTTTCCCATTCTCAGCATTTCCTTGGGGGAATGTGTTTATTCTGTGAGAACCCGGGGGAGCTCCAAGCGTGCCAGAGTTCTGGTGTTTCCTGTGCTGAGTGAGAAGGTTCCAGAAGAATGGCATTGGTCATTCTGCGTTCTCCTCTTGTGTGGCTCGAAGAGCCCAGGTGCATAAGACTAGAGCACCTGCGGGTGCACCTTATTTGCGACTGGCTTAGCTGGGGTCCTTGTCTTGGGGTGGGGCCCAAGGGCTGTCTGACTGTCTGTCCACCTGTGGGTGTCTGTCTGTCCACCTGTGGGTGAAGCTCCATCAACAGTAGTAACTCCCACGAGTGTTGGGGGTACTCCAGGCTGGTCCCACCTCCAGAACTTTGAATAAATAAAAACTCCACTGAAATGGTGAACTCGATGGCATCATTTTTAAACTCATCAGCTTTTATAAAAAAAAAAAAAAAAAAGGGGGATGAAGGGGGCTGGGAATGCAGTCCAGATGGTGGGGTACTTGCCCAGAGTGCACAGGATGCTGGGTTTCAACCACAGCACTGCAAAAAACATGCATGATGATGCTTG
Source organism: Peromyscus eremicus (assembly GCF_949786415.1). NCBI lineage: Eukaryota > Metazoa > Chordata > Mammalia > Rodentia > Cricetidae > Peromyscus > Peromyscus eremicus. Next base: position 24,971,787 of record NC_081438.1, on the reverse strand, counting down.
CCTGTAATCCTAGCACCCAGGCAAGAAGATGAGAATTTCAGGGTTAGCTAGGCATGGTGGTGCATGCCTTTAATCCCAGAACTGGAGGCAGAGGCAGGAGGATCTCTGAATTTGAGGCCAGCATGATCTACATAATGAGCTCCAGGAAAGCCAGGGTTACATAGAGAGACCTTCCCTCAACCCTCCTCCCCACCCTCAAAAGAAGTTCAAGGCTAGCCTTAGCTACATGGTTAATTTGAGTCTAGCCTGGGCTACATGGGACTTTGTCAGGGAAGGAGGAGGGAAAGGAGAAAGGCATACAGCAGGGCATGATGGCACACACCTATAAACCCAGCACTCAGGAGGCTGAGGCAGGAGGATCATGAGTTCTAGACCAGCCTGGGCTACAAAGCAAGACCTTACCTAATGTATATATAGTTTTAATTTTTAAAAATATCTACAGAGGCAGGTGGATCTCTATAAGTTTGAGGCCAGCCTGGTTTACAGAGTGAGTTCCAGGACAGCCAGGGCTACACAGAGAAACCTTGTCTTGAAAACCCAAAAAACAGTACCTAAAGGCCAGGATGAGGGCTCAGCCTAGGGAGTTTAATTCCTTCATGAACATATAATTTCAGGACATTCCACTTAGTGACACAGCTTGCTCTTTGCTGCTGTGGGGGACAAGAAGTTGCTGTGAGTTTAACATTGGGCTCTTCCTACACTGTGGTGAAGGGAAGTTAGGGTGGGAACCAACGGAAGAGAGTGACCCCAAGGTTTCCCTACTATGTGAGATATGGTGGGGTACATCAAGAGCATAGACATGGTCACTGTTCTCGATAAGCCAAGAAAAATGCAACTTCTGTTGTGGTGGCTGTCCCCTGCCGGTCCCCAACTCTCTGCAGAACATGACTGACCATGAAGAAAGGAGGAGTGCTCCAGAGAGGCTCCTGGGTGACATATCCGGGGAAGAGGAGATGAGAGCCCAGTGCATCCTGCCAAGGTCTTGGCCTTCCTTGAGAACCCTGGAGTAAAGATCAGAAGAGCTTAAGATGCAGCTCTGTGGGAGAACACCTGCCCAGAATCCCCCAGTGAGGAGCTGGGGTGTGACTCAGTGGTAGAGCACCTGCCCAGAATTCCCCAGTGAGGGGCTGGGGTGTGACTCAGTGGTAGAACACCTGCCCAGAATCCCCCAGTGAGGGGCTGGTGGTGTGGCTCAGTGGTAGAGCACCTGCCCAGAATCCTCCAGTGAGGGGCTGGGGTGTGACTCAGTGGTAAAGCACCTGCCCAGAATCCCCCAGTGAGGAGCTGGGGTGTGGCTCAGTGGTAGAGCACCTGCCTAGAATCCCCCAGTGAGGGGCTGGTGGTGTGGCTCAGTGGTAGAACACATTCCTAGAATCCCCTAGTGAGGGGCTGGTGGTGTGGCTCAGTGGTAGAACACCTTCCTAGAATCCCCTAGTGAGAGGCTGGGGTGTGACTCAGTGGTAGAGCACCTGCCTAGAATCCCCCAGTGAGGGGCTGGTGGTGTGGCCCAGTGGGAGAACACCTGCCTAGAATCCCCCAGTGAGGGGCTGGTGGTGTGGCCCAGTGGGAGAACACCTGCCTAGAATCCCCCAGTGAGGGGCTGGTGGTGTGGCCCAGTGGGAGAACACCTGCCTAGAATCCCCCAGTGAGGGGCTGGTGGTGTGGCCCAGTGGGAGAACACCTGCCTAGAATCCCCCAGTGAGGGGCTGGTGGTGTGGCCCAGTGGGAGAACACCTGCCTAGAATCCCCCAGTGAGGGGCTGGTGGTGTGGCCCAGTGGGAGAACACCTGCCTAGAATCCCCCAGTGAGGGGCTGGTGGTGTGGCCCAGTGGGAGAACACCTGCCTAGAATCCCCCAGTGAGGGGCTGGTGGTGTGGCCCAGTGGGAGAACACCTGCCTAGAATCCCCCAGTGAGGACTGAGGGCATAAGGCACTCGTATCCCAACAAAAGTCATGTGGTTGGAACAAAGACTCAGGAAGTTCCAAGGAATCTAGGAGCTCTGTGTAAAAGGCTCCTTACCTCCATCTTTTGGGAAGTTCTCGAAGTTCTGTGTCAGAAATGGGTTGGAGACTATATACAGACATACATACAAACACACTTACATACATATATACATACACAAATCTTCTTAAGGTCTACCTTTTTTCCCCCATTCCTTCCAGGTCCACCTCCCACCCTGTGCCCTCCCCCCACAGACCATCTTTAATATGACACATTATTTCTCTTTTTCAAACCTGGTCATTGTGCCTAGGGCCTTGTGCATACACACATTCTCTACCACTGAACTGCACCCCCAGCCCCTTCTTATTGTGTTTTTGCAAAATTTGTAATAGGATCTCACTATTTCCCACAGTGACTTTGGACTTGGGGTTCTCCTGCTTCCATATCCCCAGGGTAAGTCTGTGCTCCTAAGGCTTTCAAACAGCCAACCTTAATCTATCTAGTAACCTTACAGGAACTATCCAGTGATAGATATCCTCAAGGCTGTGTAAGAGTTGACTGGACTCCTGTACAAATGTTAGATTTGAGGAGATTCAAAGAAGCAATAGTCTTATTTGGCATCCACTCATCTTTTGTGAAGTAGATGTTAAACTTGTGGTCAACTTGTAATAATTATCCCTTAAGACTGGAGGGATTTGGTTACAGATGTCTTAGAAGCTGGTTCCCAGTTACAATGGAGGACCTGGTGGAAAGATGAGGCTAAGACCATTGAACGATAGAGTAGGGCTAGAGGTCTTGAAATTTGCCAAGACCAACTTCTTGGAGAAGGTGATTATGCTGATATACAAAGACAATCTTTATATGATGACCACACTCTGGCTTTATGTTGAATGGTAGCCTTGAATGCTTGGGAAAGAATTGAAGAAGTAGGAAAGAAAATTGAGTCATTTACAAAAGTTATACAGGGCCCAAAAGAAAACTTCACTGATTTCTTACAAAGACTGACTTTAGCAGTGAATAGAATGATACCAAATTCAGAAGCTAGACAATTAATAATTGAATCTCTGGCTTTTGAAAATGCTAATGCACAATGCAAATGGGTAATTAGGCCCTTAAAGGCAAGATCAGCATCCTTGGAGGAATGGATCAAAGATACAATAAATATTGAATCTCGTGATCATGATGATGCTTGGATAGGAGAGGTGATTTCCAGAGGTTTGAAGAAAAATAGTAATGCCAAATGTTTCAATTGCAGTAAACAAGGTCACCTAAAAAGGGACTGTAAATGGGGCATTCCTAGAAACAATGTTTTTCCAAGGAATAATCCCAACAGAATGCCCCTCCCTTCTGGAGTATGCAGAAGGTGTGGCAAAGGCAGACATTGGACTAATGAATGTAGATCAACAAGAGATAGACAAGGCAATCCCTTACCTTTGCCATTGGGAAATTCACTGCGGGGCCTCTCACAGGCACCTATGTCAATTTGGTTCAGTCCTTTCCTGTCATCATGGAGGAAACGCCTTCTTTGAGCAATTAAAAAACCTAATGCCTATTGTAAAAACAACCATACTGCTCGGAGTGATAGAACAGCTATAGAAGAGAGAACAAAAATTTGAGAGAAACCATAAAGTAAATTTTTTGGCAGACTTCTATAAATAAACAAAGACCAAAGTTAAAAATACAAATATATGACATTCTCATTAAGGTGTTGTAGACACAGGTGTAGATGTAACAATAATTGCACCAGAATCTTGGCATCCACATTAGCCTCTTCAGGAGATAAAGTTCAGCTTTTAGGGATTGGAATATTATCTCAAGTGAAACAGAGCAGGAGATGAGTTGAATGTATAGAGCCAGAAGGACAGAGAGGAAAATTAAAGGTCTATGTGGCTAATATAGTTATGAATTTATGGGGATGTGATTTATTACAACAATGGAATACCCAGATTAACATTCCTCCAATCTTAGAAGCAAACCATAAACTAATATATGTTTCTGAGAAAAATATTAGAAGGTATTATAAAGAACAGTCATCACCCATCCAGATTGCACAAGAACAGGGCACAACAGCTGCTGATTTTTCAAAGACATCAACAGCCCTACCTTTAAAATGGTTAACAGACAAGCCTGTATGGATTCAGTAATGGCCTTTAACAACAGAGAAACTGGAGGCCTTAGAACAGCTGATACAAGAACAGTTAAATGCTCAGCATATTGAAGAATCAACCAGCTTGGAATTCTCCTGTATTTGTTATTAAAAAGAAATCTGGTAAGTGGAGAATGGTAACAGATCTAAGAGCTATTAGCAAGGTAATTCAGCCAATGGGCTGTCTACAATCTGGAATTCCTTTGCCTTCTCTGTTACCTAAAGGATAGCCTCTTATAGTTATCAATTTAAAAGACTGTTTCTTTTCAATACCCTTACAAGAAAAAGACAGAGAAAAATTTGCCTTTATGGTGCCTACTTATAATAATTCTCAGCTTGTTACGAGATATCAATGAAAGGTTCTCCCACAGGGAATGTTAAGTAGCCCAACCCTGCGTCAATATTTTGTATGACAGTCACTGTAAGTAATACATAAACAATTTCATCAATGTATAGTTTACCATTACATGGACGACATTTTACTAGCTGATTCAAATACAGATACTTTAGAAAGAATGTTTGAAGAAGTAAAGAAAATTTTGCCTTGTTTGAGATTACAAATTGCTCCTGAAAAGATACAAGAAGGAGATTCTATTAATTATTTAGGATATAAAATAGGTCTACAAAAATTTAGATCCCAAAAGGAGAGATGAAGTTATGGACTATTACTGACTTTCAAAGATTATTCAGAGACATTTCCAATCTATGGACCATTATTGGGGTAGAAAATGATGAACTGAGTAATTTGTTCAAAACCTTAGAGGGTGACAAGGACTTAAATTGTCCAAGAGAATTATCAGCTGAAGCTGAGAGAGAATTGGCTTTGGTGGAAAAGAAAATACATGATGCACATGCGGATCATTTGGATCCAAAGCTTGATTGCAGTTTTTGTTATTTTACCCTCTAAATATTCTCCTACAGGAATTTAATGCAGAGGTAAAATATTATATTGGAATGGATATTTCTACCAAATAAACAGAGTAAAAAATTAAAAACTTATGTGGAAAAGATCTCTGAGTTGTTTTTAAAAAGAAAATTAAGACTTTGTCAACTAGCAGGAATAGACCCAGCAGAAATTGTAGTACCTTCAACTAATGATGAAATTGACAAATTATGGGCAGAAAGTGAACCTTGGCAAAGAGCTTGCAGTAATTTATGATGATATTTTATTTGTGCTGAAATATGATTTTATTTATATGTTAATAAATAAAGTTTGCCTAGAGATCAGAGACCATAGTGAGCCAGGAACAGCAGTCAGGTGGTGTTAGTCCACCTTAATCCAATCACATGGCAGGCAGCGTCTCTGTGTGGTCAAGGACACAGCCAAGCATGGTGAGACAAGCCTTTAATCCCAGTACCAGCCATAGAGACCTGGAGGTTTGTATAGACAGGCAGTGACAAGGAAGTCATGTGGTTGGGTTTAGAGCCAATGAGAAGGCAGAACAGAAAGGCAATAAAAACACAAGTCAGGCAGGAAGAAACTCTCTGGAGAAGCAATGGCAGCAAGGTGGTAAGATAAGGGAGTCATGACTCTCTGATCTCTTTGGCTATTTAGCTCTGTATTTGGCTGTGTTTCTTATTTACTAAGCTGTTTGGATTTTCATTTACAGTAATTTTTTTGGAGAGATTAATAACAAATATCCCAGAAGTAATAGAAGTAAACTTATAAAGAGAACTAGCTGGATCCTGCCTCAAATTGTATAGGAAACACCAATATCTGGAGCCCCTACATTTTATTTTGAAACAAACCAAAAAGGAAAGGCAGGTTACAAATCAGAAAATTAAGAGTAAAGTGGTTCAAAGTCCTTATAATTCTGTCCAAAAATCAGAATTATAGGCCATTCTGATGGTATTAATGGATTTTTCAGAAATTCTCCATACAGTTACTGATTCTCAGTATGCCCAAAGAGTGGCCTTACATATTGTGACTCTTACATATGGAATTTATCTCTGATGAATCAGAATTAACTTTGTCATTTATTCAGTTACAAGAAATAATCAGTAATAGAAATCATCCCTTATATATAATACATATCTGATCCCATACGGGTCTGCCAGGACCTCTAGCACAAGATAATGATGAGATCAATCAATTATTGATAGGAAATGTGCTGGAGGCCTCACAATTTCATAAAAAACATCATGTCAATAGTAAGGGTTTAAAAAAGGATTTTTCTATAACCTGGCAACAAGCCAAGGAAATTATAAGGAAATGTCCTACTTGTTCTTTATACAATCAAACTCTACTACCAGCAGGATGCAACCTAAAGGGTAGTTAGAGGAATGAAATCTGGCAGATGGATGTGTTTCATTTTATAGAATTTGGAAAACTGAAATACGTACATCACACCATTGATACATATTCAGGATTTCAATGGGCAACTGCTTTGAGTTCTGAAAAAGCTGATTCTATAATCACACATTTGCTAGAAGTTATGGCCATCATGGGTATACCTGTACAAATTAAAACTTACAATGCTCTAGCATATGTCTCTGGTAAAATGAAATAGTTTTTTGCTTATTACAATATAAAGCAAATTACAGATATACCACACAATTCTTCAGGCCAAGTAGTCATAGAAAGATCAAATCAAACTCTAAAGGATATGCTAAATAAACAGAAAGGGGTAACAAAAAAAAACCCAGAAATAGATTACATAATGCTCTATTAACTTGAATTTTCTCAATGTTAATGAGAAAGGAACAACAACTGCAGAGAGACATTGGATAATAGAAAAGACTACTGAATTAAATGATCCTGTATACTTTAAATATGTGCTGACCTTAGAATGGAAACCAGGATATGTGTTATGTTGGGGACAAGGTTTCGCTTCTGTTTCTACAGGAGAAGAAAAGCTACGGATACCATCAAAAATTGATAAAGGTTCGATTTGAACAAGAGAGACCTCTTAATTAGAAGAGGTGATAGTTCATCAACCATCATGACCATTCAATTTAAACTAACTTATACAACTAACAAATGCTTTTCATTTGATCAGATATAACTTGCCAAAAGGTAACCTCCCCAAAGTTAGGGTTGAGGAAGGGTTTTGCTTTTGTCTTTCAGGAGAATGAAGGTTAAGGAATCTGAAGAATACTGGACAAATGAGACATCTGAAAAAAAAGGACAAATCATACAGAAAAAAAATGTCCCAAGGAAAAAAGAGTAAATTGGCCTATTGGTATATTACATATCTAACAGGACAAAGTTTCATACATCTTCCTAAATGTTTGTTTCTGCTGTTCTCTACAGACACATAATGCAAATGGCCTTTATGTAGTCCCAGTTCAATTAAAAATTAAAGCTGGCTTTGGAGTTGGATTGTGGCTCTCTCTTTCTCTAAACCCAAGCATACTCGTTAAAAGAAAATGCAAAATCTCTGTATCATGTCAGAAGAGCCACCTGATATGGGACAGAAGAAAAAACAAAATTAAGGGACTGTTCTATTACTATTAATCACATCCTTTGGTTTTTATTTTGATTCTTTAAAACTTTTCTTTTTTGTTTTTGTTTTTGTTTTTCAAGACAGGGTTTCTCCGTATAGTTTTGGTGCCTGTCCTGGATCTCACTCTGTAGACCAGGCTGGCCTCGAACTCACAGATATCCACCTAGCTCTACCTCCCGAGTGCTGGGATTAAAGGCATGCATCACCAGTGCCTGGCCAAAACTTTTCTTAAGGTATGAGTTTTATATCAAATTTATAAGATTAATATATATATATATATATATATATATATTAAACTTTTGTCATGATATTAATGGTCATTTGGAGTACTAATTCTAGAAAAAGGCTTTATCTAGCTTCCTGTACATGATTTCAGGTTTGAGTCTCTATCTGTTTTCTGCAGTGAACCATGACCATGCCTAACAGACTTTGAAGTCTCCAAAAAGATGATGGGACCCCATCAGGACTATGGTAACACCATTAAACTGACAAATACCACTCAAAGATCAGCTTTGGACTACAAACTGCTCAGGACAGTATCGAGATGGCTAGCTGAGATGATACAGCCTCACAGACTATTCTAGCCTGGACTTGAGACAAGCCCTGTTCTTTCACATTATGCAGAGACTGGACAACAAATGATATAGCTACCTCTCCCAGGACTTGACAATTAATCCAAAATTTTTCTTTTCAGGATTCCTTAAAGATGCCTTTACCCCCAGACAGCAGGAAGTAATTTTAAAAACATGGCGCCCACATTCCAAGAGGTGGGATGGGTGGCTTTTGGGCTTTCAGTGGGTTATGGATAACTGTCATTGTTTAGGATGGTTGGTTACATGTTGTTAATTGATAATGGTCAGGAAAAAAACTAAACAAAGGAGATTAGATTCAGGGTTTTTGTTTGAAAAAAAAGAAAAGAAAAAAATGAGGATATAGATAAGAGGTAGATTATTGAATCTGAAAAAAAATGGTGCAGAAATTATAGGATAAAAGGGTAGATTATTGACTCTATTCTGAAAAGAAAAAAGACAAGATATGAATATAATAAGATAAAAAGGTAGATTACTGAATCTACATTTAAAAAGCAACTACTAGTTTTAAATATTTTACATTGGATTGGATTTTTGTATATTGTATACAAATTATGTATATTGACACAAATTTGAGATGGATTTTGTTAGAAAATACTGTACATATATTTCTAATCTTGTTCAAGGTATTGTACCTATACAGTTCATTTAACAATGTAATGCAAATTTCTAGTTCTTGAAAGTTATTATTACCAACTAATTAGGATATAAAGAAATGCAGGTTAGTAGTTAGTCACCTATTACAATCAAACTTGTAGTCAGTTTAGGTATGTTTTCAAGATCAAACAGATATATTTTAGAGAGACAGGTCATCTTCAAACACTTCACAGATCTACATAATATGGCATTTAAGATGTTTTAATATCATAGATTCTTTTTTTATGACTATGAGACATGTCTGCTCCTGGCAGCACCAATATACTTCCAAGAAGATGGTAGGCATCAAAGAAACTCCATATGGAGTTTACTTTCTTTGTGGCAAAAGTTAGCCACTGAGCAAGAAAGTGCCCTTGCCTCAACTGCTGTCAGTACGCTGCCCAAATGGACAAGCAGGACACAAAATAGGATGGTCGGACCTTGCCAAGACAAGGTAGGAAGGCCCTTTAGAAAATCCTGCTTCACAGATGAGCCTGTCAGATATGCTAGACCTGTAGGCTGAAGATGGATGCTGCAACATTTCAGAGGAATCTTGGGTGGCTGTCCAGGCAGCCAGCTGTTTCTGTCATTTCTCACATTTTTGGGAAGTCACTTGCTTGCACTTCCTGCTTACTTAAATATTATTTCCTTCTCAGGTCTCTGAGAGAGTTGAAGACTAGATAATTATAGTTATATTTTTCCTTGTTAACAAATTCAGAAAAGAAACTAAAGAGGTGTAAAGTGTATAATTTTAAAAGACGTCAAATGATAGTTTTCAGTTGGTAATACAGGTTAGGATAGAAAGTGAATTAGGGCTGGGTGGTGGTGGTGCATGCCTTTGATCCCAGAACTTAGGAGGCAGGTGGATCTCTGTGAGTTCAAGGACAGCTTGGTCTACAGAGCGAGATCCAGGACAGGCACCAAAACTACACAGAGAAACCCTGCCTTGAAAATCAAAAAAAAAAAAAAAAAAGAAAGTGAATTAGGTACAACACTTTGGACTCACCAAAATAGGATTTAATGGAGTATTTTTTCTGAATTTGTCAAATGTTTATGGACTGGACATTGCTAATGTAATTCTTGACTATATATATTGTATATACTTATTATACTTATTGTATACATTTTTTCTTATATTAGTTATAACCTTTTATTATTTTAGACAAAAGAGGGGGAAGATGTTGATATATTGTGTACCCTAATAAAATTTGCCTGAAGATCAGAAAACAGAAGAAGCCACTAGATTAAACATAGATGCCAGGTAGTGCTTACCAATTTCCAGATTCAGAAAGAGACCCTGTGTTTTAAAATAATAATAAGGTGTTGGGAGTGGGGAGATGGCCCAGTGGTAAGAGTGCTTGCTGTCTGAGGATTAGGACCTGTGGTGGTCTGAATGAAAATGGCCTCCAGAGGCTCATAGGGAATGGTACTATTAGGAGGTGTGGCCTTGTTGGAGGAAGTGTGTCACTAGGGAGTGAGCTTGGAGGTTTCAGAAGCTCAAGTCAGACCATGTTCTCTTCCTGCTGCCTGCGGATCCAGATGCAGAACTCTCAGCTCCTGCACACCACCGTGCTTCCTACCATGATGATAATGAACTAAACTGCTCAACTGTAAGCCTGTCCCAATTAAATGTTTTCCCTTATAAGAATTGTCATGGTCATGGTGTTTCTTCACAGCAATAAAACCCTAAGTAAGACAGGGCCTGAGACTAAATTCCACATAGAAGTTCCCGCATCCATGCAAAAAACCAAGCATGGTTGCAAGTGCCTGGAGCCTCTGTGGAGCTGAGGCAGGCTGACCATGGAGCTGACTGACCAGCTAGCTATGCTGGATGGAAGGGGAAGCTTTGGCTCAGTGAGAGACCCTATCTCAAGGGAATAACATAGAGAAAAGAGAGGAACTCACTGATGTCCTCCTCTGGCCTCTTCATATTCATGTTCATGTGTTTGCACCCACACCCTCCCACACTCACTCACACACACACACTCACTCTCTTACACACATTCACACCCACACCCACACCCACACACACACACACACACACACACACACACACACACACACACACACACACGGGTGGAGAGTGATTGAGGAAGACACCTATAGCCATAAGTTTCTCCAGTCCTACTCAGCCCCCCAGTCCCGCAGCCAATTATAAAATAATCACTTAGAGGCTTAATATTAATTGCAAATTATGTGGCCTATGGCTCAGGCTTCTTGCTAACTAGCTCTTATAACTTAACTCAACCCATAACTATTAATCTGCTTATCACCACGTGCCCCATGACTTTACCTGTGTCCCATTACATGTTGCTCCTTGAATGGTGGTTTGGCATCCCCCCGACTCTCCTTTCTCCTTTCACTCTCTCTCTTGGATTTTCCCACCTGGCTCCATCCCGCCCTGCCATTGGCCAATGCAGCTTTATTTGTTAGCCAGTGGGAGTAACACATATCCACAGCGTACGGAAAGACACCCCACAGCAGACACCAAATGTGGTCTAGCCTCCACACAAATGCACACTTGTGCGTACACATGCTCACACATGCGCACACACATATATACAATAAATAAACATAAAAAATAAAAGTAAAGACAAAAAGAAGACATGATATAGCTGAAGGCAGAGCTCAATTTACTGGGAACGGACTGAGCACCCCGCCCCTCCCCAAAGTGAGCTACCATTCCTAAACATGCCATTGATCTCTGTCAGCTGCGTGACAGCGGAAAGTGATTTTCCAGTAGTTAGAAAGGAAAACAGAAGTCCCGAGCAAATGAATTGAAAAGGCAGTTATAAAAAGGAGAAGTATAAGCCGGGCGGTGGTGGCGCACACCTTTAATCCCAGCACTCGGGAGGCAGAACCAGGTGGATCTCTGTGAGTTCAAGGCTAGCCTGGGCTACGGAGCGAGATCCAGGAAAGGCGCAAAGCTACACAGAGAAATCCTGTCTCGAAAAAAAAAAAAAAAAAAAAAAGGAGAAGTATAAATGGACAGAAAACACGTGAAAAAAATTCAGTATCTTTATATAGCCACCAGGGAACCGAAAATCAGCACAGCGAGTTTCCATTTCACACTCCTCAGAATGGCTCTCACTGGGCAAATAAACAACATGGGGCCATCTGTCATTCCAGTTCCAGGGTGTCTGCTGTCCTTTTCTGGCTTCCGCAGGTACGGGGCACACACATGGTGCACAGACATACATGCAGCCCAAACACCCACACACATAAAGTAGTAAAATAAAGATTTATTGAAATACACATTTATACATAGAGGGCTTCATTCAGCTTGACTGACATGTGTAGGTCAGAGGACGGCCTACAGAAATTGGTTCTCTCCTACTCTGTAAGTCTCAGGGATCAAACTCGGGTCTGCAGGCTTGGCAGCAAGCCCCTGTACTTTCTGAGCCATCTCGCTAGCCCATCGGCTTTAAGGAAGAATGAAATCATGCCATTTTTGAGAAATTGGATTATCATAGTTAGGGATACTATTGCTGTGATGAAACGCCGTGACCAAAGAAACTTGGGAAGGAGAGAGGTCTATTAGGCTTAAGCTCATAGTTCATCATGAAAGGAAGTCAGAACAGGAACTCAAGGCAGGAACCTGGAGGGAGGAGCTGATGAAGAGGTCATGGAGGGGTGCTGCTTACTGGCTTGCTCCTCATGGCTTGCTCAGCCTGCTTCCTTTTCTTTTTTTTCTTTCTTTCTTCCTTCCTTTCTTTCTTTCTTTCTTTCTTTCTTTCTTTCTTTCTTTCTTTCTTTCTTTCTTTCTGTTTTTCAATTTTTGTTTTTCAAGACAGTGTTTCTCTGTGTAGTTTTGGTGCCTGTCCTGGATCTAGCTCTATAGACCAGACTGGCCTTGAACTCACAGAGATCCGCCTGGCTCTGCTTCCTGAGTGCTGGGCTTAAAGGTGTGAGCCACCACCGCCTGGCATCAGCCTGCTTTCTTATTGAAGAACCCAGGACCACCAGCCCACGGATGGCACCACCCACCATGGGCTGGGCCCTCCCCCATTGATCACTAATTAAGAAAATGCCTTACAGCCTTTAATCCCAGCACTTGGGAGGTAGAGGCAAGGATATCTCTGAGTTCAAGGCCAGTCTGGTCTACAGAGTGAGTTCCAGGACAGCTAGGACTACACAGAGCGACCCTGTCTTAAAATTTTTTTAAAGAGAAAGAGAGAGAGAGAGAGAGAGAGAAAGAGAGAGAGAGAGAGAGAGAGAAGGAAGGGAGGAAGGGAGAAAGAAAGAAAAAGAAAGAAAGAAAGAAAAGAAAGGAAGGAAGGAAGGAAGGAAGGAAGGAAGGAAGGAAATGCCCTCATGGAGGCATTTTCTCTTTTTGAGACTCCTTCCTCTCTGATGACTCTAGCTTATGTCAAGTTGACATAAAACCAGCCAGTACATGAATAGAACTGTGGGACTAAGATGAAAAGCTATATTTAAACATCTATATGCATATGTCTTAGTTAGGGTTTCTACTGCTGCAACGAAACACTGTGACCAAAAGCAAGTTAGGGAGGAAAGGGTTTATGTCATGATATATTTGTAATCTAAGAAATAAAGCTTGCCTGAAGATCAGAGGACAGAGCCAGCCACAGAGTTAGCCATAGAGGTCAGGCAGTGGTGGCACACTCCTTTTATCCTAGCACTCGGGAGGCAGAGGCAGAGATCCGTTTGGATTTCTGTGAGTTCGAGGCCAAACTGGGCTACATGAGAATAATCCAGTCTAAAAGAGAAACAGCCAGGCAGTAGTGGCACACACCTTTAATTCCAGCACTTGGGATCACATATCTTTAACCCCAGCACTAGGAAGGTTGAAACAGGAAGTGATATTACTGGGCAGAGAAAGGAATACAAGGCAGGAAGAGACAGGAGCTCACTCTCTTTGAGAGGATCTTCCAGGCTGAGGAGTTGGTGAGGTAAGAGGTGGTGGCTGTGGCTTGCTCTGATTCTCTGATCTTTCAGCTTTCACCCTGGTATCTGGCTCTGGGTTTTTATTATAAGACCATTTAGAATTTGTGCAACAGGTTTATTAGGCTTACACTTCAGCATTGCGGTCTGAGCAAGTCACAATGAGCAAGCCAGTAAGCAGCACCCCTCCATGACCTTTGCATCAGCTCCTGCCTCCAGGTTCCTCCCCTGTTTGAGTTCTTGCCCTGACTTCTTTTGATGATGAACTATGATATGGAAGTGTAAGCCTAATAAACCCTTTCCTCCTCAGCTTGCTTTTGGTTATATTGTCTCATTACAGCAATGGAAACCCTAAGACACTAGGCAAACACTTTACCAACTGAGCCACATCCTTAGCCCTAGCTCCTAAGTAACTTCAAGTCCACTGGAACACACTTATATACTCAGGAGCCATGGGAATTGCCAGGCTGCCATATTTGCCTGGGAAATCATGTCTCAGAAAAGGAATGACCTAATGAAAACAGCTGCATGTCTCCTAGGCAACTGGCAGTATGCTTTTGTGCTGTGAATGTTGCAATCCCTAGACTTGTGTTTCCCCTTTTGGGCTCCTAAAAGTTTGAACATGGTTTTCTGGTCTTCAACTGTGTTTCTCCTTACCTACTCGACTGTGATTTATCCATTGTTCTGGTATCCTCTGTTGTTAGTTGTTTTATTACTCCTTTGGGGGCCCACCACCCAGCTCCCAAATCACACACAGAGGCTTATCCTTAATTATAAATGCCCGGCCTTAGCTTGGCTTGTTGCTTGCCAGCTTTCCTTATTTTCAATTTTTCCCATCTACCATTTGCCTCTGGGCTTTTCCTGTTTTCTTACTTCTGTAAATCTTACTCTTACTTTGTGGCTTGCTATGTAGGTGGGTGGCTGGCCCCTGGTATCCTCCTCCTTCTTTGGCAACTTCTTTTTTTTTTTTTCCAGAGCTGAGGACCAAACCCAGGGCCTTGAGCTTGCTAGGCAAGCGCTCTACCACTGAGCTAAATCCCCAACCCCTCCTTTTTTTTCTTCCCCCAGATTTCTCCTTCTATATATTCTCTGTGCCTGCCAGCCCCACCTATCCTCACCCCTGCATTGCTATTGGCCATTCAGTTCTTTATTAGACCACCAGGTGTTTTAGACAGGCACAGTAACACAGCTTCACAGAGTTAAACAAACGCAACATGAACAAAAGTAACACACTGTAAAATAATATTCTCTAACAATCCTCACTTACCTACAGGACCATTTTGGATAGAGGCTGGGGGAAACCTACTTGGAGGTTCGTTTTCAGGGTAAAAGGGGACAAGACCCTGAGACTCTTCAGAATGAGGCAGAAGACAGATGACACGTCCAGCCTTAGCTTTGACCTTGGATAAACCAGTTCCTCTCTCTGGATCTCCATTTTCTTAGACAGCCAAAAAGGATAAAAAATAAGCTCGGGCTGGAGCAACAGCTCAGCGGTTAAGAGTAAGAGGCTGCTCTTGCAAAGGACCCAGGTTGGATTCCCAGCACCCACAGGGCCACTCAAAACCCCCTGTAGCTCCATTCCAGGGGATCCAGTGCCCTCTTTGGCCTCTGAGGGCACTGTGTATATCTGGTGTACAAGACATGCATGCAGGCGAAACACCCACACACACAAAATAATAGAATAATTTTTAAAAATAGCCATCTCTCTCATAGAACTGCTTTGAAGAGTCATACAGTTCCTTGAAACAAGCAAACAAGGTCTGTCTTTAAAATATCTTTTTTATTATTATTATTATTTTATTATTAATATTATTTTTTTGGTTTTTCGAGACAGGGTTTCTCTGTATAGCTTTGCGCCTTTCCTGGATCTTGCTCTGTAGACCAGGCTGGCCTCGAACTCACAAAGACCCGCCTGCCTCTGCCTTCCGAGTGCTGGGATTAAAGGTGTGTGCCACCACCACCCGGCAATTATTTTTATTTTATGTGCATGCGTGTGTTTGTCTGTGAGTATGTGCCTTATGCATGTCAGCACCCACAGAGGCCAGAGGAGACATCAGATCCCTGAAACTGGAGTTAACAGGCAGTTAATTGTGAGCCAGCCCCATGTGGTTGCTGGGACCCAAATTCAGGCCCCTCCACAAGAGCACCAAGCACTCTTACCTGCTGAGGCATTTCTGCAGCCCCAAAAGTCTGACTTCAGCTGGATCTGGTAACACACATCTGTAATGCCAGCACCTAAGAGGCTGAAGTAAGAACGTCTTGAGTTCAAGTCCAGTCTAAGTTAAATAGTGAAACCATACTCAAAGAAAGCCAGCATGTGGACTGGGCTGCCCTTTTCTTCTGTGCTGTGCTTTGAAAGTGAGATGTTCTCTCCCCCCACCCCAACACACACAACACCCACACACACCCTACCCAGACCCGTGTCTTTGAACACAGGGTACCTGGCTGGTGGTGGTTTGGGGAGATTTTGTTTTGTTTTGTTTTTGTTTTTTCGAGACAGGGTTTCCCTGTGTAGCTTTGGAGCCTGTCCTGGAACTCACTCTATAGACCAGGCTGGCCTCGAACTCACAGAGATCTGCCTCTGCCTCCCGAGTGCCGGGATTAAAGGTGTGCGCCACTGCCGCCCGGCTGGTTTGGGGAGACTTGGGAAGCCTTTGGGAGATAGGGCCTGACTGGAGGAAGAAGGCGATGGGGAGTGGGGTCTTCCAGATCATAGTGGGGATCCACTTCCTCTCCTGTCTCTGCTTTTTGATACCCTCAAGATGTGGATAACAACCTACTGCTCTCCCAGAGGAGCCAAGTTCAGTCCCCAGAACCCACTTCAGGAGGCTCACAACTTCCTGTAACTACAGCTCCAGAGGACCTGACTCCCTCTTCTGGCCATTACAGGCAACTACACTCATGTGTCCATACTCACACACAGACATACACATAATTTAAAATAAAAATAAATAAAAATAAAAATAGTCAGGCATGGTGGGGGCATACCTTTAATGCCAGTACTTGGGAGGCAGAGGAGATGGATCTCTGTGAGTTTGAGGCCAACTTGGTCTACATAGTAAGTTCCAGGCTAGCCAGGGCTATATAGTGAGACTCTGTCTCAAAAAATAAGTCTTTATTAAGTTCTTATTTCCACACATAGGTACATTGAAGGGTTAGTGCTTCAACATATGAATTCGGGGGATGGGAATACACTAGTCTGTAGTGATATATTGTGCACCCTAATAAAATTTGTCTGAAGATCAGAGGATAGACCAAGCCACTTTAAACACAGAGGCCAGGCACTGGTAGCACACACCTTTAATCCTAGTACTCGGGAGGCAGAGATCTGCCTGGATATCTGTGAGTTCAAAGCCACCCGGGCCTACATGAGATTGACTCAGTCTAGGAGAGAAACAGAGTCAGACAATGGTGGCACACGCCTTTAATCCCAGCACTTGAGATCTCATACCTTTGCTTGGGAAGCACACACGCCTTTAATCCTAGGAAGTAATATGGAAGTAGGGAGAAAGGTATATAAGGTGTGAGGAGACAGGAACTGAAGGCCTTTCAGGCTGAGGAGTCCTAGAGGTGAGACGTGGCAGTGGCTTGTTCCTTTGTCTCTCTGATGTCTCAGCATTTACTCCAATATCTGGCTCCGGGTTTTGTATTTAATACCATTTAGAATTCGAGTAACACCATTCTGTAACACAAGAGACATAAGGGAGGAAGCCTGGACAAGTGAGCCAGTCTATTCCATCCCTGTGACCATGACAACAGAAGAATTTTAGAAGGGTATCCGTGGCAGCAGAATTTCAAATAGCTGACCAGACCTTGGGAAGCATCCCAGATGGGGGTTTCTGGCACATCCATACAAATGTAACCAGATCGCAGCCAGCAACCTGGAGGGTATGGAGCAGGGAATTTAACCATAGGGGAGGGTGAGCTGGGAACAGAACAGGACCCAGAGGGGCTGAAATGATGGATATGCTCAGGACTCGGGGTGTGGCACAAGGCTCTGGGTTGGATCTTCTGCACCCAAAAAGGAGAGAAGGAGGAAAAGTAAGAGGACCACCTCAAAGCCCTGGACAGAGCATTTGCGCATGATTGCTGAGAAGGTAGATTCCAGCGGAAGCCCATTTATGGACACACCCACTACTCGGAGGGATTCTGATTCATAAAAGAAACACAATGATCACTAACCGTAGAAGGATAGTCATAGAGAGAACCTATACACATTTAATCACATTTTTAGAAGTTGTATTTTTATTTTTACTTTTTATGTGTATTGGTGTTTTGCCTGCATGTATGTATGAAGATGCCGGATCCACTGGAACTTGAGTTACCGACAGCTGTGCGCTGCCATGTGGGTGCTGGGAACTGAAGCTCGGTTCTCTGGGAGAGCAGCCAGTGCTCTTAATGTTATTTATTTGTCGGTGTTATTTACTGGGCTCAAGAAAACACGAGGTACAACAGAACCCACTATAAGAGTTTTTATTAGGGAAGGGAAAGAGTGGAGGTGGGTAGGCCTACAGAAAAAGAAAGGTAGGGGGGAGAGGGAAGGAGAGAGGGAGGGCGGGAGTAGGTAGAGCCTGCTCTTATAGGTCACCTCGTGCATACATATATGGGCCTAAGTAGCTATGCCATGAGTATAGATTATGTGACTACACTGCGCACTGATTACAGAGGACCTAAGGCCCTGGTCCTAAGCATTTTG
This sequence comes from Peromyscus eremicus, assembly GCF_949786415.1. Taxonomy (NCBI): domain Eukaryota; kingdom Metazoa; phylum Chordata; class Mammalia; order Rodentia; family Cricetidae; genus Peromyscus; species Peromyscus eremicus. The sequence continues at coordinate 24,953,426 of NC_081438.1, read as the reverse complement.
CCTGACTGCTGACAGCACACGCACAGTCATGTGACTCCAGAAGTGGCTAGGAATAACAACACTTAACTACTGAGCCATCTCTCCAGCCCCTAGAAGATTTTTTTGAAGAGCAGGCTGGCCTCAAACTCAGAGATTCACCTACCTTTGCCTCTGGAGTGCTGGGATTTAAAGGGGGTATGCTCCCAGACCTAGCTGAATTTTTAGAAGAATTTAAGAGTATGGTTACATGTATAGCTATCCTGAACTGGGATGCACTAGGTAATAAGTTCCCTGTCATTGGGAGCAATCAAAATAACCCAGATGGCTAAAAGGGAGGTGGTTTGAAAAGGGTTGAATCTGGGCATGGAAAGACGGCTCATTGATTAATAACAAGAACTGCTTACAGAGGACCCAAGTTCAGTTCCCAGCACCCACTTTGGGTGGCTCAGGACCATCTATAACTCCAGCTTCGGGAGATCCAACATTCTCTTCTGGTTTCCATAGGCACCTGCACTCACCAGTACATACCACCTCCCCACACACATGCACACAATTACAAATTTAAAATAAACCTTTTATTTGTTTAAAAAGAGTTAAATGATATATAATGTCCCATCTCAAAATAGATTTGGTGATGAAGACCTGTAACGCCAGTTCTCAGGATGGTAAGGCAGGAGGATCACAAGTTTGAGGCCAGCCTGGGCTACACTGATAAACTTTATCTTAATAAATAAATAAACCTGGGCAATGGTGGCACACATCTTTAATCCCAGCACCTGGGAGGCAGAGGCAGGAGGATCTCTGTGAGTTTGAGGCCAGCCTGGTCTACAAAGTGCATTCCAGAACAGCTAGGATGGTTACACAAAGAAACGCTGTCTCAAGAAACCAAACAACAACAACAATAACAAACAAAACAAAACAAAACAAAAAAACAAGGTGAGGGTCTGGAAAGATGACTCAACCGTTAAGAGCATTTACTCTCTTCCAGAGGATCTAAATTTGGTTTTCAGGACCCACATCGGGTGGCTTACAACCATCTATCACTCTAATTCCAGGGGATCCGATGCCCGTCCCCACTCCTACATATACACTCAATACTTTGTCTTCAACCACAAAATTCTCTGGAATGTTCTTCAGGTACTGCACAGCCTCATAGAAGACAAGATAAGAGGAATTCAGGAGACATCTATGAAGAGCCCAGGCCCATGGACCATGAAGACCGTCTCTTTGAGTTCCATTGTTCTCCTGGCCTTCTTCCTCGGTATCCACCTTGGAGCTGCCGCACGTACGTAGCTGATCTCCCGCTCCTTTCCCCCCGGAAGCTCCTCCTCCGGAAGGGCCGTCTCAAGGTCATTCTTCTCCGTGGTTTTTAGAAGAAAGCGACAAGCCTTGCTGCCTCTATTACAGCCACCATGTGATCCCGTGGAACTGGGTGCACTCCTATGAGATCGCCAAAGGCAGCTGTCCCCAAGATCTCATGGTGTGAGTATCAGGTCCCGCTGCATCGGCTGCGCGTCACCCGGCAGGGGCTGGGTAGATGTCCACAGTGATGAACTGGGCGTCGGGGTGGGAATCTGGGAAGTGAGCGTCTCAGTTTTGTTTCTTGTCTCTGGGATAAAATACTCGGATAGAAGCAACTTGAGGGAGAAATGCCAGGCTATGGTCTGTTCCAGTTTGCTTTCTGTGGCTATAATGAATAGCATGACAACTTGGGGACAAGAGGGTTTATTTCGGGTTAACACTCCGTCACTGAGGGAAGTCAGATCTCGAGGCAGGAACGGAAGAAGAGAACATGAAAGAACGCCACTTACTGAGTTTGCTCTGTGGCTCATGGTCTCTGCTAGCTTTCTAGGCCCACCTGCCTAGCAATGGTCTCACCTAGGGAATGATGCCACCTAGAGTTGGCTGGGTTCTCTCACATCAATTGTCAGTGAAGACATTTTTTTATCAGATGTGTCCACAGACCAATATTGAGGCAATTCTTTAATTGAGGTTTTTTTAAGATGATCCCAGGCAGCCGGGCGGTGGTGGCGCACGCCTTTAATCCCAGCACTCGGGAGGCAGAGCCAGGAGGATCTCTGTGAGTTCGAGGCCAGCCTGGGCTACCAAGTGAGTTCCAGGAAAGGCGCAAAGCTACACAGAGAAACCCTGTCTCGAAAAAAAAAAAAAAAAAAAAAAAAGATGATCCCAGGCTAAGATTACACTGACAACTGAAACTAAGACACAATCCATCATTGCTGGTAAGTCAAGGTAGCAAAATCTTGAAGCAGCTAGTCATAATTATATTCACAGTCAAGAGCAGAAAACAATTAATTTGATGTATGAATGATAGAGCTCAGCTTGATTTCTCTACTCTAATATAGTTCAGAGTCCCCAGCCTAAAGGATGGTACCACCCACAGTGGGCAAGTCTTCCCACTTCAATGAATATACTCAAGATAGCCCCCCACTCCCCGAGACTTCCTTCCTAGATGAGTCTAGATTTTAAGTTTACAATTAAAACTAACCACAAAGCTAGGTTTGTGGAAACACATGTGGCTCTGAGCTAGTTAGATCCTGACTTTCATACCACGTAGCATGCCATGCTCTCACAGCTAGGTATAAAAGCAAGAGGTAAACACCGTGACACAAGTTTGTAATCTCAGCACTCAGAAGGCTGAGGTGGAAGGATCATGAGTTTGAGGCCTACTGGGGCTACGCAGTAAGACCTTGTAGCACGAATCCTAATTGGTCTTAGTAATAAAAACCTGGAACCAGAGATTGGGGTCAATACTGAAAGGTCAGTAAAGAAGCCAGCCACTAGAGAGACTTTTTTTTTTTTTTTTTTTTTTTTTTGGTTTTTCGAGACAGGGTTTCTCTGTGTAGCTTTGCGCCTTTCCTGGAACTCACTTGGTAGTCCAGGCTGGCCTCGAACTCAGAGATCCGCCTGGCTCTGCCTCCCGAGTGCTGGGATTAAAGGCGTGCGCCACCACCGCCCGGCCTAGAGAGACTTCTTATCTCTACCAACTCCTCAGCCTGAAAGGGAGCTGAGCTCCTGTCTCTCCCCACCTCATATTCCTCTCTCCGCCCAGCCATATCACTTCCTGTCTCCACCTCCCTAGTGCTGAGATCAAAGGTGTGAGCCACCACTGCCTGGCTTTGTTTCTCTACACAACCTTGTGTAGCCCAGGGTGGCCTTCAGCTCCTGATCTTCCTGCTTCCTCCTCCCAAGTGCTAGGATTAAAGGTGCGTGCCACCACTGCCTGGCCTCTATGGTTATCTAGTGGCTGGCCACCCTCTGATCTTCAAGCAGGTTTTATTTTTTAGAGCACAAACAAATGTGAGATGGTTCAGTAGGTTTGCCAACCAAACCCAATCATCTGAGCTTGTTCTCCTGGCTCCCTGTGATGGAGGGAGAAAACCTACTCCCTGCAGACTGTCCGCTGAACTCCATATACGCACTATAGTATCAAAAGCCCCTCAGGTGCCGGCCTGAGATTTCTCCTAGAGTCCCGGGGAAGACGCTACGAGCAGCATGGGTTACTAATCTGAGGGATATCAAATGAATCAATCTACTGATATGAAACTCTTTAGTCCGTTCACTTTTATTCTTCTGAGACGAAATGCTATCTACACAGCTCCAGTTCTGTTCTCATACTCAGCTCCTCTCTGCCCCTTCTCCTCTTGTCCTCTCACAGTTCTAAGTTTTTTTTTCCATCTCATTCTCATCTTCATCTTCGTCCCTCTCTCTGTCCTCGTTCCTTCCTTTCCTCTCCCCATGACCCATCTCCATACCCTACAATCAGCAATACTCTGGCCCTGCCGCTTTCTGGTCGGGCGGGCGGGCTAAGTCTGCTGGGAGCTAGGAAACCTGCCTCATAGCTTGATGCACCTAGTATGAAAAAGCCCTTTTGTTCTGAGTTAATTGTTGGAGAGGAAATCTGGGGGTGCCACTAAGGCTGTGTAAGAAAGAAGGGCCTGAGCTTAAATTTGCACAAGAAACAAAGCTATGTCCCTAACAGCTGCCTGGCCTTGGCAGTGTCTCCGTATAGATATTTACCTTAATTCAGGAGACTAGCAGGTGGCCTGAAATGCTTATTCTGTCTGTCTTGTGTCCTTGGATGTAGCTAAAGGAGATATCTGATTTTAATGCTAAGAAAGGAGAAACAAAAAGCCTGGAAGCAGGAAGCCTTGCCTGTGTGGCCGTTATCCAAATACCTTAGTTGTACACGCCCAAAGACTGACCAATCCACACTGTTTAGAAGTTCTTGGGAAAAAGAATCAATTGGGGAAGCTATAATAGCACACATGAAATTCATAGCAGAAAACAGCTGATATATTCACAAAGCCAAAAGACACCAATACGCCTTGAGCCTTGGCTTCCTCTGGAAAGTCCTTGACCTTCCAGATGATTGCTTTTGTTACAGTCAGCTGAATTCCTGCTTCATATTTTTGTGGCCTGTAGCACTATAGCAAGTGTGTTCCCCCCTCCACAATAAATAAAATTTAATTTGAAAATATAAAAAAGAGGATGAAGTAGCATATTCATATGGGGTCTCTTTCTATCCTCTAAAATTCTTTGTGCTGAGCTGTGGTATAACTCAGTGGTAGGGCATTTATTTAATATTATGAAGCTCTGGATTATACTCTCAGTGCGTGCGCATGCATGCGCACACACGAAAGATTAAAATTGGTTGGGCAATAGTTCTATAGTCTATAAATATACTGAGGTCTATTAACCAACAAGTACTTGTCTTTTAAGTTTTCGTTTATTTATTTACCTTACTGGGGATTGAACCTAGGGCTTTCTACATGTTAGGCAGGTGCTCTACCACTGAGCCACCCTCCACCAAAGCCCCTCACTGGGGGATTCTAGGCAAGAGCTCTACCACAGAGCCACACCCCAGCCCCTCACTGGGGAATTCTAGGCAGGTGCTCTACCACTGAGCCACACCCCTGCCCCTCACTGGAGGATTCTAGGCAGGTGCTCTACCACTGAGCCACACTCCCAGCCCCTCACTGGGGGATTCTAGGCAGGTGCTCTACCACTGAGCTACAGCCCCAGCCCCTCACTAGGGGATTCTAGGCAGGTGCTCTACCACTGAGCCACACCCCACCCCCTCACTGGGGGATTCTAGGCAGGTGCTCTACCACTGAGCCACACCCCTGCCCCTCACTAGGAGATTCTGGCAGGTGCTCTACTGCTGAGCCACACCATCAGCCCTTCAATGGGGGATTCTAGGCAGGTGCTCTACCGCTGAGCCACACCGTCAGCCCCTTCAATGGGGGATTCTAGGCAGGTGCCCTTATAGCTAAGCTATAGTATCATCATCCCTAGTCACGTCAAATATGTGCTTCATAAGAGTGTGTGAATTATGTCTCAATAAAGCTGTTATATTGAAATGAAAGCTAGGGTCCCAATACAGATTACTGTCTGGCAACTAGACCTTATGAGACATGATTCCTGGGGTCTGTGGACCTGAGGGTCTGTGGATTCCAGGGGAAATGGAGAGGAGAAGCAGGATCAGCAGGGGATGGGACACGAACAGAGTGCAGCAGTTGTGTTGAAAAGGGAGAATACTAGTCAGACTAACTCACCTCCTCTTTCAAAAGCTTCCTAAGCCAAGGATGTCGACATTCACTTCTTATCTCTTTTCTACAGATTCACTACAAAAAGAGGTAAATTCTGTGTGCAACCAAAGGCCAAGTGGGTGCAGACATACATTTCTTTGTTGGAAGCCCAGAAGCATCTGTGACCCTGCTGGATTTTCAGCCCAAGGATCTTTGACTTCAGTTCTTGGCTCCTTTGCCCTCGCGGAGCCTGATGAATTCCTTTAGACAGTTCGTAGTCCTGGTGGAAGGAGAACATGGTTTCCATTAGAGGTTTTTAAAATAAAGATTTGATTTCACTAAGACTGGCAAGATGGCTCAGTGGGTAAAGGCACTCGCCACCAAGTCTGACGACCCGAGTTCAATCCCTGGGAGCCAACTCCTGAAAGTTGCCCTTTGACCTCCGTGTGTGCATTATGGTACATGTGTGCGCGTGCGCGCGCGTACACACACACACACACACACACACACATACACACAGAGAGAGAGAGAGAGAGAGAGAAAATAAATGTAATTTTAAAGAGATTTGACTGGCTAGGCATAGTGGCATACATCTTTAATGCTGGTACTCAGAAGACAGAGACAGGGCAGATCTCTTTGAATTCGAGACCAATCTGGTTTATATAGTGAGTTCCAGGCCTTCTAGGACTACAAAATGAGACCCTGTCTCAAGATGATGATGATGATGGATGATAATGATTTAGACAATGAGATAGATAAATTTTGTCCTCCAGATGTCCACACACAGGCACAAATACCTGCACACAGGCACAAATACCTGCACACATGCACGCATACAACACACACAGGGTCTCTCAATCAAACCCAGAGCTCACCAATATGGCATGCTCCGGGGATCTCTTATATCTACTTTCTACGCCTGGAATCCTGGGCAGGTCACCTTGCACAGCAGTAAAAATGAACCAGCCAAAAACAAAGAACACTTAAATACTATCAGTTCCTTGAACCGTGAACCTGGGACATCTTTCCATTTGTGTTTCCTTCAGTATCCTTTACTAGCAATGAATAATGGCTATTCTCATGAGGCCTTAAGGAAGTACTCGTTGGCCAAGCTCCTTGGTTCTTATCTGAGGTATTTGAGTTTCTCTGCAAACAGGTATTGAGATAAGAATTTACATGTATTTGGGAATTGATCCACAAGAAATCAGTAGGGAGAGGGGATATGAGATAAGGAAAAGAAGCAATAAATGTGTGTAAACAAGGAAGTTATGGGAAGTAGCGGCAGAGAGATCAGGAGTTTAAGGCTACACCACCAATTCAAGGCCAGCCTGGGCTACACTAGACCGAGTGTCAAAAACCCAAACCTAAACCAAACCCAACAAATACGCCTGAGGCTGGGGTCTACTGGTGGAGTGGTTGGCCAGCATGCAGGCAGCCCTGCTCTATCCCCCAAATCTGATACAATGGATGTGGTGACTGGTGCACCTAGGTCGAGGCAGGAGGATCAAGAGTTCAAGGCCGTGGGGGCTGGAGAGATGGCTTAGCAATTATGAGGGCTTGCTCTTACAGAGGACCTCTCGGGACCCTCATGGTGGCTCACAATCATCTGTAACTCCAGTTCCAGGAGATCTGATGCCCTCTTCTGACCTCTGCTGGCACCAGGCATGCCCATGGTGAACATACATAGATCATGCAAGCCAAACAATCATATAAATAAATAGATAAACGGAAAAGAGTTCAAAGTCATCCTCAGCTACATAGAGAGTCTGAGGCCATCCTGAGCTACATGACACCTTAACTCAAAAACTGAATAATTAGAAAACAAGAGGGCCCAGAGATGTGGCTCATCCGTTAAGAGCATGAACTGCTCTTCCAGAGGACCTTAGCTCAGATTCCAGAACCCACATTGGTAGCTCACAACTAACTGCAACTCCAGCTTTTACTGACACCCTCTTCTGGCCTCTGCAGGCCCCTGCACTCACATGCACACAGACATCTATATGTCATCTATATGCACATTTTCATCTATACATAGATGAAAATTAAAAAAAAAACTTTAAAAAAAAATCAGAAGACACAGAGAAAACGTATACTGATTAGAAGCTTCCTCTATGCCGAGATAGCTTTCCTAGCCCTGGAATGTGTGATGTAGCCTGCTGGGGAGGAAAAGTTAGCAACAGTCTTACTCAGCTGTCAATCAAATGAGCAACAATAGCGCTGCCTCAATGCTGTAAGGGATGCCCGTGGGTGCAATAGCGGTATAAACATTGTGGGCGTAACCAATCACTTTCTGCTTAATTTAAAGCCTGCTGCACTGAAAGAAACACATGCCTGCTACGGTTGACCTGGCCAAGAAACCATGGTTGAAGAGTTTACTGGCCCCAGGGGTAACCTACTACTATTATTCTGCCAAATGGATATAGTATAAAACTGGCTTCTAAATCTATCCATCTCTACTTAGAGATTAATGCATCACTCAGGTCTTATCAGAAAGGTTTCTTTGTGCAGTGGATGGTGGTTGGTGTAGAAATTCACAACTGGTCAGAGTGGAGAGCATAAACATCAGTAGAGGTGACTGGCTAGGAACAGGCCCTCTATATCATAATCTCTCCCCAAAGGTCAGGGACCAATGGGAGAGAGGAGACAGAAAGATTGTAAGAGCTAGAGATAGGAAAGACCGGATTGAAAACAGCATCTTTGCTGGGCGGTGGTGGCGTACGCCTTTAATCTCAGCACTCGGTAGGTAAAGGCAAGTGGATATCTGTGAGTACAAGGCCAGCTTGGTCTATAAAGTGAGTTCCAGGACAGCCAGGACTGTTACAGAGAGACCTTGTCTCAAAAAACCACAAAAAAAAAAAAAAAAGAAAAGAAAAGAAAAAAAAAGAAAGAAAGAAAAAACAGCATCTTCTAGATATGGCAGAACCAAGGCACACATGAGCTCACATCACAGCAGCTGTGGTTGGCTGCACGAGACCTCTGCAAGATCATTTTAACACGATATGGGAAGAAGTTCAGAACCCCCGAGCCACAACTGAGGAACTATGAACGGTTGATGGCTAATTTGGATCACAATCAGCGTCAGATCTCAAAGAAACCTGGACAAGTCTCACTCAGTACCTGTGGCTCCTTCCAGGCACTCTTCACCCCACCCCCTCCCCTGAGCCTCTCCCTCCCATGGGCTGGGCTTCTGCTTCCCTTCCCCCAGCTTCTCTTTTCTATATAAACTCAGCCATCTTGGCTTTGCAGTCTCCTGGCCTCTTGGTTCCTGTCTGGCTCGACTCCTGGATCTCTCTGGGTCGGCTTTCTCCCCTCACTCAACGCGCCTCTCTCACCCCCCCCCCCCCCCTTTCCTCTCATGGCCACGTTCATTCTGGACTTCCAGGTGCCACTGGCTGTTTTCTCCCTGGTAGCTACAATAAACTTTCTCTTCGACCATACCTTGGAGCCTTCAGTCAGGACTGGTAAGTACATCATATATGGAAGTACAGTTCAAAGCTGCTTTTGCTGGTCAACCTCAGTAGTAGGAAGACTCTGAAATGTCCCTCACGGGCTATGTGAGACTAATAGCCTCACTCCTGATGCCACACCTTCCACACCATGATGGACGGTCTTGCCTGGACCCATGAGCCCTAAGAAACCCACTCACTCACTCCTTCCTTCCTTCCTTCCTTCCTTCCTTCCTTCCTTCCTTCCTTCCTTCCTTCCTTCCTTCCTTTCTTCTTCAGTGGCTTTCATCAGCTATTTGGTCAAAGCAAGGAGAAAAGTAACTAAGAAAGCTCTCAACAAAATGACAGAAGCCAGCCAGTGAAGTACCCAATCAGATAGATGGGCTCAGACCTCCGGAGACACAGTGGTGTGCAGAATATGAGAGAAATAACTGGGGACTTAAGAGCCAAGGACCGGTGCTGGGCATACTGGTGCACACTTGTCACCCCGGCACTTGGGTGGTAGAGGCAGAAGGATCAGAAGTTCAAGGTCATCCTCAGCTATACAGTGAAGTTGAGACCCGGCTATATGAGACCCTGCCCCCCACCCAAACCCAAGAATGGGCTGAATGTGGCTAGTTCCCTAGAGAAACTGATAGACCTTCCTTCTGCCTTCCACCCCCCTGCTCCATTTGGTAATGATATTATCTCCCTCCATCAGGAATCCATTAGTTCAGCGGAGGCCGGGCTGAGGAGTCCATTAAGGCTCCCTCGGGTGTATCCAGGCATCTATCCAGTGCATTAGAGTGGAGACAGGGCTGGCGAGGGGGCCCTTCAGGCTGGCTCAGCAGCTGCCTTCCCAGGATGAGGTATGTTGCTGCCTCATCCATTTCAACCAGCAAACTCCACAAACCCAGTGGGCTTGAACGAGGGAGTCTCTACATCTACATGCCCTGTTTCTGCTGTCTGTGTGCTACAAAATAATTATCCATGGATAAGATGTTTCCTATGGCTTTGTTTGTTTGTTTGTTGAAACAACATCTCACTATGTAGCCCTGGCTGACTTAGAATTCACTATATAGACAAGGCTGGACTCCAACTTGTAAAATTCTCCTGCCTCTGCCTCCCAGTCCTGAGATGACAAGTTTATGCCACCACACCTAGTTTATGTGGTCCTGTGGGTGGAACCCTTCAAGGATGCTAAGCAGTCATTGTATCACTGATGTCTGTTGGGGAATACTATTTTAAGGTGTGTTACTTTTGTTTATGTTGCATTTGTTTAACTCTGTGAAGCTGTGTTACTGTGCCTGTCTAAAACACATGATGGTCTAATAAAGAGCTGAATGGCCAATAGTGAGGCAGGAGAAAGGATAGACGGGGCTGACAGGCAGAAAGAATTAATAGGAGAAATCTGGGAGGAGGAGAAGTAGCCAGAGAAGGACATCAGGGATCAGCCACCCACCTACACAGCCAGCCACAGACTAAGAGTGAAAGTAAGATATACAGAAGTAAGAGAAAGGTAAAAGCCCAGAGGCAAAAGGTAGACGAGGTAATTGAAGAAAAGCTGGCTAACAACAAGCCAAGCTAAGGCCAGGCATTCATAATTAAGAATAAGCCTCCATGTGTGATTTATTTGGGAGCTAGGTGGCGGCCCCCCAAAAGAACAAAAACAACCAGCAACCTTTTGGCGTTCCAAAGTGGGGCCGTAGAAAGCTGAACAACAGATGCCTCCAGCCCATTTTTGTTTGCTTCCTTTTTGGTGTGTGTGCACGTGCTCATGTGTGCACACACAAGCAGAGGCCACACAGAAGGATGCTGGGTGTCCCGCTCCATCATCCTCCATCTTACTTTTTTGAGACAGGGTCTCTCATTGAACTTGGAGCTAGGCTGGCAGCCAGCAAGTCCTAGCAACCTTCCTGTCTCTATCTTCCATAATGCTGGGGTACAGGGGTCCCCAGCATGGACATATAAAAGAGCTGGGGCAGCAGTGCATGTCAGTAATCATTACCCTGAGGAGGTGGAAATGGAGGGGGGTCCTTGAGACTTTCTAGTGAGACCGTCTAGCCAATTCAGCAAGCTCTGTGTTGAGTGGAGACCCTGTATCAAACAAAAATAAGGTGGAGATCGACAGAGGAAGGCGTCCAAGTTTGACTTCTTGCTCCTACATGAACACACACACACACACACACACACACACACACACACGCACACACACATATGTGCACACATACACACACACTCTCCTCATACATCGCCCCTGAACAGTAGTGAGTAGCTCAGCATAGTACTGCATATCTGTAACGCAGCACTGGAAGCCATGGCTGGTTAGTGGGGCCAAGGCCATCTTGGGCTGTACTGTAAGACACTTTCTTAAAAACCCAAAACAAAGCTAGCTGCAGCGGCGCACACCTTTAATCTTAGCACTGGGGAGGCAGAGGTTGGTGGATCCGTTAATGCAAGACCAGCCGGGTCTACATATCGAGTTCCAGGCCAGATGGAGCTACAGAGCACACACACACACACACACACACACACACACACACACACACCACCACCACCACCACCACCACCACAAGACAAGACTGGACTTGTCAATAGTCACAGATGGGGCAGAGTTTATGGGGGCCCTATCCCTCCATGCTAAACTACTGACTACTGATGAATTCTGGGGGAGGTTTAAACGGGATGGGAAGACCCACCCTGAGTGAGTAGCACTCATGGGCTGGGATTCAGGAATGAATGAAAAGGAGAAAGGAGCGAGAGGTGGTGGGGCACACCTTCCACCCCAGGACCCACCAAGCAGAGGCAGGCAGATCCACAGAACAAGTTCCAGGCCAGGCAGGGCACACACTGGGAGCCTGTCTCCGAATAGGGGAGGGGAGTTGGATATGGTGTTTCCTGTCTAAAAATCCCAGCACTTGGGAAGTAGAGGGAGAGGGCAGGAGTTCAGAGTCATCCTCGGCTAGCCAATTTGCGGCCAGCCTAGGCTACATGAGACTCTATCTCAAGGTATAAAATCAATAAATAAATGAGAAGAGAAAGCCAAGTACACACTGGCAGTTATCTCTCTCTGCTTCCTGACTTCAGGGTTAATGCCACCAGCTGCCTCAGGCTCCTGCAGCTCCCCCATGACAGGCTGGGGCCCTTCAAACCATGAGCCAGATAACCCCTTCTTCCTTCCTGTGATGGCTACTTTTGGTTGTCAACCTGACTACATCTGGAATTAATTGAGAGCCCACTCTCTTGGACACACCTGTGAGGGACTTTTAGTTAGCTGGATCATTTGAAGTAGGGAGACCCTCCTTAAATCCAGGTCATCTGAGGTCAGAAGACCCACCCTACAGCTCGGTCACACCTTCTTAGGGCAGCCTATGTAAAGGACAAGGAAGAAACCCTGGTTCTTTGCCTGCTTGCCCTCCTGTCTTGACTCACGGTATTAGAGCCTACTGCTTCGGGATCCCAGTGTACACTGAAGACGGGCTGAGACAGCCAGCCTCGTGGACTGAACAACTACTGGATTCTTGACCTTCCACTGTGAGACGGTCATTGTTGGATTAGCTGGACTACAGTCTGTAAGCCACTCTAATAAATCCCGTATCTGTATTTGTGTGTGTAGGTATGTGTACCTATGTATGTGCATATGTTAATGATGTCTATGTACATGTACATATATACATTCATTCTATCAGTTCGGTTCCTCCAGAGAACCCGGGCTAACACACTTCTTTTTTTTTTTTTTTTTGGTTTTTCGAGACAGGGTTTCTCTGTGCAGCTTTGCGCCTTTTCCGGGAACTCACCTGGTAGCCCAGGCTGGCCTCGAACTCACAGAGATCCACCTGGCTCTGCCTCCCGAGTGCTGGGATTAAAGGTGTGCACCACCACCGCCCGGCCTAACACACTTCTTTAATGTGCTGTCATCGGGTAATTTGTTACAGCAAGAGAAAAAGTTACAAACGCAGGAAGTAGTCAAGGGTAGGTGAGGTCATAAGGCTGGACTTCACATTGTGGTATTAGTGGCTTTTCCCAGGAAAAGAGATTTGAGCGAGCACGCTCACTCTGTTTCTCAGTGTGCTGCCATGCTGTGATGGATCAAGAAGACCCTCATCAGAGCCAGTGCTTTATAGTGGACTTCCCAGCCTCCAGACCCGTGAGAAATAAACTTTTGTTTTTTCCACGTCACAGCCTCTAGTATTCTGTTATCTAAGCAGAACACACACTAAGATAGATCCATTACAACGTCATTTCCTTTCATCTGCTAGGTGGCTGAGGTGGAGACGGGTTAAATACCCATTTCACAGGTAAGAGTGTTGAGAGGGTCATGGATGTTCAGTACACAGACGTGATTCTAACACTGGGCCCCAGGTTGCCCCAGGTTAGCCCATTCCAAAGTCCGTGTTGCCTTCACTTGTACAGCTTCCCTCGTCTGAGGAACACGTGGCCAGCTGCCTAGTGTGCACTTAGCTCTGGGAGAGTTCCAGTCTTGGCATCCTGTCTACTATCAAAGCCTGAAGCTCTTTTGAAAAAAAACAAAACCAGAAAAGCATGGTAGTACACATCCATGATCCCAGCAATCGGGAAGCTGAGGCAGGAGGATTGTCAGTTCAAGGGCAGCTGGGGCTACAGAATGAGACCCTGTGAAGACAGAGAAAAAAGCCAGTATCACCTGCCATGGTGACGCCAGAAGTAGCTAACCACTGCCACCTACTGACCACTTTTTATAAGAATGCCTGTTAAGAATCTCGGTGTGGCATGGTGGCTTTTGCCGGCAATCCTAGCATTTAGGAGGCTGAGGCAGGAGGATCTTGAGTTTGAGGCCAGTTTGGACTATACACTTAATTCCAGGCCAAGATGGGATACATAGGAAGACCCTACTAAGAATATGGAAAGAGGAAGGAAGGAAGGAGTAGAAACAGGAAGGAAGGGAAATCTGAAACAATATTTGTTTGAGATAGGGTCTTATTCTTTTTTTTTTTTTTCCAAGACAGGGTTTTTTCTGTGTAGCTTTGGTGCCTGTCCTGGATCTCGCTCTGTAGACCAGGTTGGCCTTGAACTCACAGAGATCTGCCTGGTTCTGCCTCCCAAGTACTGGGATTAAAGGCGTGTACCACCACTGCCGGGAGAGATAAGGTCTTATTCTTTTGCCTAGCCTGGCCTGGAACTTTTGAGCCTCTTGACTCTACTTTCTGGCCACTGGGAATAGAGGAGTATGCCACTGTGCCTTACTAACACACCAGTGCCACAATATTATTAGCTTCTATGTAACAAGCCCTCAGTCAACATACTCTCACACTGAGCCACACTCCAGCCCCTCACTGGAGGATTCTAGGCAGGTGCTCTCCCACTGAGCCACACCCCAGCCCCTCACTGGGGGATTCTAGGCAGGTGCTCTACCACTGAGCCACACCCCAGCCCCTCACTGGGGGATTCTAGGCAGGTGCTCTACCACTGAGCCATACCCCAGTCCTTCACTGAGGGATTCTAGGAAGGTCTCCAACTCTGAGTTACATTCCCATGCCTCTTTTTATGTTTTATATTGAGAGGATCTCACAAAGTTGCACAGGCTGGCTTTGAACTTATTCTCTCGCCCAGTTTTTTGACTCTATTCCGGCCTCTACTGTCTCCCACCTCAGCTGTATGAGCACCTGTCGTGATGTACCTGGACCACTAGGACCTATTTCCTGGATTTTTTATTTTTTTAATTACATTTATTGGCCAGGTATTGACGCACACCTTTACTCCCAGCATTAGGGAGGCAGAGCCAAGTGGATCTCTGTGAGTTTGAGGCCAACCTGGTCTATAGAGCGAGTTCCAGGACAGCCAGGGCCACACAGAGGAAACATACTTTGAACACCTCCCAACCCCATAGTCAATGTTGTCTTAATATTGTTGACAGTTCAATGAAGTTCCCTTTTATGATGATTTCTGTTTAAGCTATTTCACCTTTCGTTTTGAAATTCTTCCCTTTTATGGAGAAAATGTGACATCGTGAAAATGCTGAGAAGAAAGCCCCCACCTCCCCGCTTTTCCTTTAAATGACCAATCTAGGTGAGTGGGGTTGCAAACTTTTACTTTCGCTTTGGTTTTCATGAACATTTGTCTTTCAGAATAGGATTGTGTAATAATGTTTAAATGACCAAAAAAAAAAAAATCCATGTTTTTGTGCAATTAACAAAGCTACTGCAAGAAAAAAGAAAATTTAAAACTTTCCTTGGTTAAAAGAAAGGGGGAGAGAGAGAGAGAGAGAGAGAGAGAGAGAGAGAGAGAGAGAGAGAGAGAGAGAGGGAGGGAGGGAGGGAGGGCGGGCCTCTCATGACCTAGTACCATCTGAGTACTGCCCTTCCCCAGCCCCCTGGCCCACTCCTATCGTGAGTGTCTTTCTTTCTTAATAAATGGTCTCTATTTCTACTGCTCTCCATGTGACCCTGGTTCAATTATTTGTTCTGGGATCAAGGAACCTCGCTCTCCCAGCGGGTGTTCTGCAGACCCCAATCCATGCCTGTAAACACTGGAGTGTCCTCAAAGGAGATGCTAAACAGATCCAAGCTATTTGGGACACGCTTCGCCCATTATGTGTGTGCGCCAGTGCCCTGGGAGCCAGAAAAGGATTCAGGATGCCCTGGAGCTGGCGTCAACGGTGGTTGCAAGCTGTTGACAGGAATACTGGGAACCTAACTCGGAACTTCTGGAAGAACAATTGAACTGTCTCTCCAGACTTGTACAATTTTTTAAATTACGTACGTGCGTGCGTGCCCATGTGGAGGTCAGAGGACAACCAGCAGGGTTCTTCCACGTGGATCCCAGGAATCGAACTCGGATTGCCAAGCTGAGTGGCCGGTGCCTTTACCTGCTGACCATCTCACTGCCCTGTCTTACTTTTGATTGGTCTCATTCAGCTGAGGCTGTTCTGGAACTTCCCATGGAGCCAAGGATGACTTTGAATTTTTGAGCCTCCTGCCTCTGCCTCCCAAGTGCTGGGATGATGGGCACATACCACCGAACTGTATACCAGGTTTATGGGCACATACTACCGAACTGTACCAGGTTTATGGGCACATACCACCGAACTGTATACCAGGTTTATGGGCACATACTACCGAACTGTACTAGGTTTATGTGGTATTAGGGATGGAACCCAGGGCTTCCTACATGCTTAGACAAGCACTATGAGAAAATGAGCTGTACTGTGTGGCCCCCGGCGGCCCCCCCGCCCCAGCCCTGGTTCCCTCTTTCTGACTTGCTGAGTTTCATAGGAAAACTAACTCACTTGAATCTTCCCCTACCCGGTGCCTCCAAACCACAAATTCCTCATTCCCACTCTGGTTTACTATAACAGAAGTAGGCTGATCCCTTAATCCCTGTTTAAAAGGCTGGTGTTTATTGATGCCATAAAATCTAGACCAGGAGTCCTAAATCTGTCTCTAGCTGAGCCCAGCGCATAAGACAAGTGTGGAACTCAGATGGTGACATCGGGGTCAGAGTGTTAGGAGCATTTACTGTCTGTCCCCCTGGTGTTTTGAAATCATTCCCTTGGGTACTGGGGCTGGAAGCTCAACTGGCAAAGTACCTGTCTTATAAGCACAAGGACCTGAGTTGATTCTTGAATCCACATGAAACACACACACACACACACACACACACACACACACACACACACAAACCACCAACAACAACAAGACAAAACAGATGTGGTGGTTCCTGCTTGTAATCCCAGAACTGAAGTGGGGGGAATCCCTAGGGCTTGCTGGCATTTGTAATGAGCACAGGATCAGGGAGAGACCCTGCCTCAAAAAGCACAAGGTAGGAGTTCAGGACTAGAGAGACGGCTCAGCAGTCACCAGAGGACCCAAGTTTGGTGCTTCCCATGTGGGGTGGCTTAAACCATTTATAGCTCCAAGGAATCTGACACCCTCTTCTGGCTTCTGCAGGCACATGCACACATGTCACACACGCACACACACACACAATTTTTTTAAAGCAAGACAACAACAACAAAGACCAAACAAAGCAAAAAAAAAAAAAAAAAAACAAGGCAGAAGCCAGGCATAGTGGCCACATCTTTAATCCCAGCACTTGGGAGACAGGAAGAGGCAGCAGATCTCTGTGACTTTCAGGCCAACGAGAGTTACATGGTAAGACCTTGTCTCAAACAAAACAAAACAACAACAACAAAACAACCAGGCATGGTGGTACATGCTTTTAATCCCAGAACTCAGGACACAGAGGCAGATGGAGCTCTATGAGTTCGAGGCCAGCCTGGTCTACATAGTGAAGGGTAGGGGAGGGGGAGAGGAGAGGCTTACTTGGAAGGAAGGGCGGGGCTCATCTACACGGGGGGCCATACGGTTTTCCCAACCTTTTACATCTAACTGAGTTTGACTGATCAGAGGAAGAAGTTAGAATGTTGAGGGGTTGGGGTACCACCCCCAATCTTCCTTCCTTGCCTGTCTGTTGTTCCTGCAGTGACTGGCTTCAGACACAAAGGCACAGCTCCGCAGGTGGCAGGTCATGCCTCTTGAGAGATCCAAGTCCTGGCTGGTTCCAGGACGGCTCCGCCCCTCCCTTGTCCCTTCAGATCAAAAGATAGAAACAGAGAGACGGCTTAGTGGTTTGGACCACTTGTTGTTCATGCAGAGACTCTGGGTTCAATTCTCAGTCCCCACACGACAGCTCACACCCATCTGTAACTAATTCCATGGGATCCGATACCCTCTTCTGGCCGCTGTGGGAACATACATACATGCAAGCAAAAACACTCACACATAAAAATTAATCTAAAGCAAATTTTTAAAGAAGAGATAGGAACAGCTTTCACTATTCCCTGATTCTTATATGTGTGTACATGTGCAGGTGTGGGTGCACATGTGTGTGTGTACATGTGCAGGTGTGGGTGCCCATGTGCTGTGGGATGTTCTGTATGGCAAATATGTTGCTCTGATTGGTCAATAAATAAAACACTGATTGGCCATTGGCTAGGCAGGAAGTATAGGTGGGACAAAGAGGAGAATAAAGCTGCGAAGTGGAAGGCTGAGTCAGAGACACTGCCAGCCGCCATGATGACAAACAGCATGTGAAGATGCCGGTAAGCCACGAGCCACGTGGCAAGGTATAGATTTATAAAAATGGATTAATTTAAGATGTAAGAACAGTTAGCAAGAAGCCTGCCATGGCCATACAGTTTGTAACCAATATAAGTCTCTGTGTTTACTTGGTTGGGTCTGAGCGGCTGTGGAACTGGCAGGTGAGTGAGATTTGTCCTGACTGTGGGCCAGGCAGGAAAACTCTAGCTACACCCATGTGTGTGGAGAGCAGAGGAGAACCTCAGTTGTTCCTCAGGCACCTTCCACATTTGGAGACAGAGCCTTTCACCGGCCTGGGACTCAGCACGCAGCCTAGGTTAGTTGGCCAATTACCCGCTCCAATTACAGGTGCATACCACCACGCCTGGGTTTTGACATGGGTTCTAGGGATTGAACTCTGACCCTTATGCTTGCAAGAAAAGTATCCTACCAAGAGGCCTTTCCTCAGCGCTGATGTCTTTCCTTCTAGAACCTGGACAGACACTTTCCAACTCCGGTGCCCAAACACACTTACGCAGTTTATAGACTACCTCCTTCTGTCTCAAGCTAATCCTCCCATCACTCTGGTGGGCCCCTCTCCTAACATCCCTGCCTCATCACTGCCTCTCTTCCCACATTCTCTTGGCATAAGCTCACCCACCCGACTCCCTAAGAGGAAGAACTTTCTCCTCTTCTAGCGGATCCTCATCCGCTGTCCTGTTGACCTAGTTTTAGGTCAACCTGACACAAGCTAGAGTCATCCGAAAGACGGGAACCTCAACTGAGAAAATGCCTCCATAGGACCCAACTGTGGGGCATTTTCTTAATTATTGATTGATGGGGAAGAGCCCAGCCCATTGTGGGTGGGCTACTGATCCTGGGTTCTATTAGAAGGCAGGCTGAGCAAGCCAGAAGGAGCAAGCCAGTAAGCAGCACCCCTCCACCACCTCTGCCTCAGCTCCTGCCCCCAGGTTTCCTCCAGTAATGAACCACAATGTGGAAGTGTAAAGTCAAATCAACCCATTCCTCTCCAACTTGGTTATGGACATGGTGCTTCATCACAGCAACAGAAACCGTGACTGAGCCACGGGCCTACCGGTGACACTGCCCCCTCGGCCCCTTCACTTTCATCTAGGCTGGGTAACTTGGTGGCCACAATGCCAGTGTGGCACAGCAAAAGTCTTCAGTGGCTCCCTGGTGCTTGTAAATGCTCACTCCCTCTTTTCTACCTCTATTGAATGAATTTTTACCTAAAGTTTCTAATTAAAAAAAAAATCACTGGGGCTGGAGAGATGGCTCAGCAGTTAAGAGCACTGGCTGCTCTTCCAGAAGTCCTGAGTTCAATTCCCAGCAACCACATGGTGGCTCACAACCATCTGTAATGAGATCTGGCATCCTCTTCTGGCTTGCAGGCATACATGCAGGCAGAATACTGTATACATAATAAATAAATAAATCTTAAAAGAAAGAAAGAAAGAAAGAAAGAAAGAAAGAAAGAAAGAAAGAAAGAAAGAAAGAAAGAAAGAAAGAAAGAAGTCATTGGCAGTTTCAAATTAAACTCTTCTTTCAGTGAGGGCACAGAAGTTAAAGCAGTTGCTGATCAAGCCTGGGCATCACCAGAATTGGGATCCTCTGCTGGGTGGGTGTGGAGGCCTGCCTGCCTGAAAGTCCAGTCTCAGAAGCAGGAGACAGGGTATATCCAGAGCAAACCGGCTTGTGGTGATATTTTGTTTGTGCTCTAACAAATAAAGCTGGCCTGGAGATCAAAGTGCGGAGCTAGTCACTAGCTAACCATAGAGGCCAGGCAGTGGTGGCACATACCTTTAAACCCAGCACTTGGGAGGAGGAAGCAGGAAGATCAGGAGTTCAAGACCACCCTGGGCTACATGTTGATCTGGTCTAAAAGATAAACAGAGCCAGGCGGTGGAGGCACACACCTTTAATCCCAGCACTAGGGAGGTGGAGACAGTAATATAAGGCAGGAGGAAACAGGAGCTCAGCCCCTTTTTTGGTCTGAGAAGTTGTGGAGGTAAAAGGTGACTTTGGCTGCTCCTTTACTTTTCTGATTTTTCAGCATTTACCCCAATATCTGACTCTGAGCTTTTATTATTAAGACCAATTAGAATTCACACTACACTGGCCAGTGCTGATATCCACAATGTCTTAGGGTTTCAATTGCTGTGAAGAGACACCATGACCTTGACAGTTCTTATAAAGGAAAACATTTAACTGGGGTGGTTCACTTACAGTTCAGAGGTTCAGTCCATTATCTTCATGGTGGTAAGCAAGGCAGTGTGCAGGCAGACACGGTGCTGGAGAAGGAGCTGAGAGTTCTTACATCTTGACTCACAGGCAGCAGGAAGTGGTCTGAGACACTGGGTGGTATCTTGAGTATATATGAGACCTCAAAGCCTGCCTCCATAGTGATACACTTCCTCCAACAAGGCCCCACCTCCTCATAGTGCCGCTCCCTTTGGGGGGCATTTTCTTTCAAACCACCACACATAAGCAATAAGCTCTGGGTGTCATGAGACCCTACCTTGATGGATAAGATGCAAGAGTGATAAGAGAATGATTGTTGACATCAGCTTCAGGTCTCCATGTGCATGGGTGCACTCATGCATGCAAACACACACATGGCCACTGTGGGAGGCTGGGGGATCTGTGGGTTGTGGGCAAACAGGTGTGTGTGCCTGTAATCTTAGCATTCAAGAGGCTGAGGCAAGATTGCTGGGAGTTCAAGGCCAGCCTAGACTATTTGGTGAACCGCTGTCTTTTTTTTTTTTTTTTTTAAAAGAGTCCCGCTGGGGGCTGGAGAGATGGCTCAGAGGTTAAGAGCACTGACTGCTCTTCCAAAGGTCTTGAGTTCAATTCCCAGCAACCACATGGTGGCTCACAACCATCTGTAATGAGATCTGGTGCCCTCTTCTGGCCTGCAGAGATACATGGAGACAGAACACTGTATATATATAATAAATAAATAAATCTTAAAAAAAAAAAAAAAAAAAAAAAGAGTCCCGCTGGTAAGATACTTCAGTGGGTTAATTGCTGCTAAGTCTGACCACCCTAGTCAGATCCCTGGGCCCCACATGGTAGAAAACAGATTCCTATTTGCTTTCTGTCAGGTGCACGGCAGCATGAGCACGTCCACACACTTGCACACGAGTTGCATTATTATATATATTGCATTATGCACTCAGCTGCAGAACGAGTTTGATGCTGTCGTTAATTAAAGCACTGCCAAATACGAGTGAGAACCTGGGTCCTAGCGCCTGGATAGATGGGTAGAATCATCAAACCGGTTAAATGCTTAACGGTGCCATGCGTCGTTAGTGGAGGACGTGCAACTTTTTTTCCTTGAGGAGGAGCACATGTGGCTGCTCTTGGCTGAAATCAGAGCAGGATGGGAGGGGTGGACCCTAACACAACAAACAAGAAGTATGGGGTGGGGGGTTCCTACCAGCAGGTAAAGCTGGGATGATGAAAGCTGGGGAGGTACCCGCCGTCACAGTCCGGTACTTAGGGATCCGGGTCTGCAATCCTCTAGAATGGGCAGAGACCGGATGCGCCGGAAGGAGGACCACTGAGGCCTCCGTCGCCGGACCACACTCACTTGGAGTTCCCCCGCGAGCCGGGTGAGAGCTGTGCAGCCAAGCTTCCCACGATCTGTCGTTCCATGCCCTCGGGAACTCATTTGAGCAACGCGAACCACAGGTGGCACCGGCCTGACCACTGCTTTCATTGCTCCAATACCTGCAGTTGCGGAGGGTCCCAGGAGGTGGCGCTTCGGAGTAGGGTGGAGTCAGCGAGGGCTGGTCCGGGGCAGCCAGGCCCCGCCCCATGAAGATGACGGACAACCCTTCAGACCAATCATGATGCTTTTGTGGTCTTGCGCGGGATGAGAAGGCGGAGCGACGGATGTAGGGTGGAACCAGCGCGGGAAGGTTAGGACAGCTGGCCAGGGCCAGCCCCGCTATGATGACAGACAAGTCTTCAGACCAATCACAGTGTATCTCCAGCCTTTGGGGACCCGGGAGGTGGTGCACCAGGTAGGGGGCGGAGTCTCGGAGGGCAGGTTGGGACAGCAGCTTACCAGGTCCCGCCCACTAATGATAATGGACAAGCCTTCAGACCAATCATAACGGGTCGACTGCCCTAGGGCGGACCAGCCGGGCGAAGTGAACGGAGCGCCTCCGAAAGGGGAGGAGGCGTGTGGGGAAAAGCCTCTTGGAAAGATGGGGTGGGTCCTGAGGGAGATGGACAGCTCTGTCAACCAATGGAAGACGGAATCTGTCCCCGTTAGCGCCGGATCCCCGCGGGTAGGGCGGGGCGGGAGGCGCCGCGGGGATCCCGGGGCTGCCGAGGCCCCTGGACTCTGTTCACCCTGGGAACATGGACCGGATGGCCAGCTCCATGAAGCAGGTACCCAACCCGCTGCCCAAAGTATTGAGCCGGCGTGGGATTGGTGCTGGGATGGAGGCTGCGGAGCGCGAGAGCTTCGAGCGGACTCAGGTGAGGTTCGAGAACCCTGGGGCATCCCTAGGGCACCCGGAGTGGTGCAGGGTGCTGGAGAGGCTTGGAAGGGAGTGAGGGTCCTACAGGCCCAGGAGGGGATTAGGCAAGGTGGTTGCAATCAGAATAATGTTAAGGTACGGAACTAGGTGGGTCCCAGGGAAGTCAGAGACCTGGGCATCCCTACTGGCCTGGGGATCAGGGTGCACTCCGCGGACCTGCAGATCTGTGAGGATGAGCTGATGAGACCCGGTGAGCATCATCAGGGGTCACAAGGGAGGCCAAAGGAAGGCACATGGAAAGGGGGCTCCTGGGTACGGGAAGGGGTGCTCCTGGGTAGGGCAAGCACTTGGGAGATACTTGGTTTTTGCAAGTGTGTGGGGACGCCGGCCTGAGGGTGTGAAGGGTGCTCTTGATCGCTTCATGTGCACATTGACTTCGCCCTCCACTCCTCAGCATCCTGTTCAACGGTGCCGCTAACTTGGCTCTCAGCAGCCCCAGCTGTTGGCCTCAGAGGCCGGGCCGAAGGGGGTCTGAGTGATGAGAAAGAATGTAGGAAATGCGAGTGTGGCTCAACTTGGAAAATGACCCGGGGGACTGGAAGAATGGGGACGTGCAGTCTGGGACAGGAATTGAGGCGCTTGAACTGTCAGACCCCTGCGTGTCGGGAATGAAGCTGTCCAATGAGACCCAGGATCCTGATATGAGGTTTTGTTTTCACCCTCCAAAATATGCCTGACTGCTAATAAGCAGACCGCCTTATTTGTCTGGTCTGACCAGGGCAGATGGCCAAAATTCCACCGCGGTTATCAACAAAACCACTATCCGCTTTTACCCCGAGCTTTTATGCTTATTGTATTGATTGGGCTGAATCAAGCCGTGAGGCGCGGGCCAGTCATCGGTTTATCTGTATGTAAAATCCGTTTCTGAGAATACAACCCTTAGGATCCCATTGCCGAAGCTGTGCGGGTAGATTCTCTGTTCTACTCTGGCTCTCAGAACTCTACTTCGAAGATCCAGTTGACATCTGCCAAAGGCTGGTCCCCTGTCGTGTTCTGCGAGTAGCAAAGATCGAAGAGATTAGGGAGGGCCTGTGTGTTCTATAAATGGACTGTGCAAGGAAGAAAGCCATTAGCCCAGGGGACTTTAATCCACCTCCTGTTTCTGAGACCCTTGGATCCACTACGTGTGTCCGAGGGAAGGTGGGGTAGTGGAGTGGAGAGAGAGAGACCGTAATTCACTTGCCTCTCAGGGTTCAACTGGATTTGGAGCTTTTCCCTCAGATCTTCTGAACTGACCCCTTTTAGCCTTGGGCGTTCTTGGAAAAAAAAAAGTTTTCATATTCTCTCCCCCACTACTTTTTCTTTTTAACTGAAAGAAGAAAAGAAACTGGAGTTATTTTATAGCATCCGTTCCTTTGAGAATCTCAGATAACTCAAAACTGGAGCAGTAAATAGACCCAAGAGTTTGAGCTTGGGGCCGGGGCGGGGGAGCTGGCTCAGGGGTAAAGGTTCCTGCCAACTAGTCTGGCTACCCGAGTTTCATCCCAGGAAGAGAACCAACTTGTCCATATTGTCCTCTGACCTCCACACTCACGGTGTACCATGAACAACACCCCCCCCCCCGCCACACACACACACACACACACACACACACACACACACACCCCAAAGGTTCATTTGAATTAAAAAAAAGTTTGAACTTAATATGGAGTGATAGAAATTTAGGCATTTGAATGTTTCCAGCCACGACTAACATTTTCCCTAGTTGTCCAAGGAACACCCAACCAGAAGCGTGGTAGGTCAGTGTCTCATTTTTCTGTGTGTGTGTGTGTGTGTGTGTGTGTGTGTGTGTGTGTGTACTGAGGTAGACTAGATCAGAGAGAATTTTTCAGTTGTTGAAAGGATCTTACTATGTAGCTCCGACTGGCCTGGAACTCTCTATGTAGCCCAGGCTGGCCTCGAACCTTCATCAATCTCCCTGCCTTTTCCTCCCTAGTGCTGGGATTATAGGTGTGAGCCACCACAATCCAACTCAGTTGTTGGAACTCTTTAGAGCTGGCTGGCAGGGTGAGACACTCCTGCAGTCCCAGCACTCGGGAAACAGAAGCAAGAGGATCCTTGAAAGCCAGTGTGGTCTAAACAGCAGCTCCTGGGCTAACCGTGGCTACACAGAGTGAGACTCTATCTCAGAAAGAATTTCAATAACCCCAAACCAAAAACATTGGTGTCTTAAGAGACCAAGAGAATCAGCAAAGGTAGTATAATAATAATTGTAGCTAATTACTAGTTGGGCGCCCTCTAAGCAGAGTCCTTTCTTTGCTGTCTTTAATCTTCACAAGAGCGGCTGGAGTGGTTATCTGCCCCATTTTGCTCAGAGGAAATTGAAGCCTGCTGAGGCGAAATAACTTGCTGGGCCACACAGGGGGAAGTGGTCCCAACCTTTAACCACCGCCTTGGGCTACCTCGCCGTCCTGGGCAGATCCGGAAGACATCTGCGTTCTGTGCGCTTCTTTTTGTGTTGAGACAGGGTCTCTTGTGGTTCAGCTGGTCTCAAACTAGCAGTGAAGACAAGGTTGAGCTTAAATTCCCGATCCCCCTGCCTCCACCTCTGAGTGCTAGGATCGCTGGAGTGTCCCACTGTGGCTGGTTTTATGCAGTGCTGGGGATCGAACCCAGAGCTTCAGGCATGCTAGGCAAGCCCTCTGCCCACTGAGCTACATCCCCAGCCCCTAGGAGACATTTCAGTTTTGTGGCTCAGCACAGGGGGATGTGATTTGATGTATAGGGCTGGGTGCCCTCAGGCAAACGACCTAACTTTCCTACTCCTCAATTCCCGAACTGTAAAATAAAGATCATACAGGGCTGGGGAGACGGCTCAGCGAGTGTTATGCTTGGTGCACAAGCTTGAGGACCTGAGTTCAGATCCTCAGACCCCACATTAAGACAAAACAAAACAGGTGCAGCTCCCGTTTTAGCCCAATCAGTGAGACTCAAGTTCAGTGCGCCATCTCAAAAAGTAATAATAATAATAATAATAATAATAATAATAATAATAAGGTGGAGGGCAATAGACCTCTGGGCTCTACATGTGTGCACACATAGGAACGTGCGTCTGCACACGTAAGCATACAACATACATATACAAAATAAACCTAATATTTAACCTTGCGGGTTTATGGTGTGGAATGCATTAAATAACAAACAAGAAGGCGTTTTGTAAATTATGGGGCACTGCTGTGTTGTTTCCTGTGTCCCAGGAGCAGCCTCTTCCAGGAAGTCTGTCCTTAACTGTCAGCATTGTTTCAAAATGTCACTTGGCTACTGTCCCTTCCAGTGGCCCAACCAATGCTGTACCCCGATTGTCACCTCACTGCCCATTCAGCTCAGCACAAGCAGTGGTCAGATGTTAGGGGAAAGAGTAGTAGTGTATGTTTTGACATGTTAAATTTTGACTTATTTTAAATTTTGCTTACCAAGTCAGTTCTGTATTTACTAGGACTTAATGTATAAGAGGGAGAAAGCCTGGGGAGGTAGCTCAGTGGGTGCTGCACAAGTGTGAGAACCTGAGTGCGGATCCCCAGGACCCGTGGAAAGATGGACATGCTCACACACATCTGTAATCACAGAACTCTTTATAGCAAGATGGGAAGTGGAGACGGGAGAATCCCCGGACACTTAGCAGCCAAGTAGCTTGGTGTACGTTGTGACAGACAACCAGAAATTGTGTCTCAAATAAGGGGGCAATGGACTGGCAGGCATTTTATGACCTCCACATGTGTAGCATGGCACACACACACACACACACACACACACACACACACACGCACACACACTCAGTGTACAGCCCCAGGCTGGTCTCAAGCTTATAGTTCTCTTGCCTTAGCCT
This sequence comes from Peromyscus eremicus, assembly GCF_949786415.1. Lineage (NCBI taxonomy): Eukaryota > Metazoa > Chordata > Mammalia > Rodentia > Cricetidae > Peromyscus > Peromyscus eremicus. The sequence goes on along the minus strand of NC_081438.1, from coordinate 24,927,017 downwards.
CCCAAGTAACTGGGTGAATGTGCTTCATCACCCTGATGTTCTAGTATTGTTTTCTTTTGAGACAGGGTCTTATGTAGCCCAGGCTAGCCTGGAACTCACTATACCCAAGGATGACCTGGGACTCCTGATCCTCCTGCCTCCACCCGCCTGTGCCAGCATCATCAGTGTGCCCTAGCCCATTTGGCTTTACTATTATTTTTGCCAATGAGGATGCAAAATGGGTACCAGTATCATAAGATACGTGATTAAAATTTTTTTGTGATTAAAATTTTTTAATTAAAATTATTTGTGTGTGCCCATGCGTGCATGCACATGCACTCTCCAGGCATGCACAGGAGGAGGTCAGAGAAGGACCTCAGATGGTCTCTCACTTGGACCCAGAGCTATGCTGCAAGCCCTAACCTCCTCCTGACTCGGCCAGCCACCCCCAGCACTGGGGTTACAGAGTGGAGGTGGCTATGCCCAACATCGTTTAAAACGTGGGTGGCCGGGGATTCGAACTTAGGTCTTCCTGCTTGTGCAGTAAGTGTTTTTAACCCACTGAACAGTCTCCCCAGCCCTGTGCTTTTTTTTTTTTTTAATTATTTCATGTGGGATCCAAAAAGCAGGCTTCCCTTCCCAAAAGCTACTGTGGCACTGAGGAGGATTTAGCTCCCTGTGGAGTATTGTGAGCACAAGGACTTGGTTTGGTCCATGGCGCTGAGAAGGAGGAAAAAAAAAAAAAAGCTGCTGTGATGATACCTAGTTTGGGGAGCGCTTTACAGTTTATAATGGATGATAATGAATGACTTCAGCCTTCAGAGAGTTTGGCAGCTCGTTTTGGTCATCCAGTGCCGAGCGAAAGAATGGAGGATTCAAAGCCATGACTTCAGGCTCCCCATGGTCAGGCCCAGACCGCTGTGATGCCCTCCAGTTGGCCATGAAGATATTTTTGGAAGGAGTCAGGGGTTACCAATCAGATGAGGAAACTATCTTTACCTGGATTTTTATTTAGCTTTATGTCTTTATTTTATGTGTCTGTGTGTATATGTGTGGGGTGTCCTGTATATGTGTGGGGTGTGCTGTATATGTGTGGGGTGTGCTGTATATGTGTGGGGTGTGCTGTATATGTGTGGGGTGTGCTGTATATGTGTGGGGTGTGCTGTATATGTGTGGGGTGTGCTGTATATGTGTGGGGTGTGCTGTATATGTGTGGGGTGTGCTGTATATGTGTGGGGTGTGCTGTATATGTGTGGGGTGTGCTGTATATGTGTGGGGTGTGCTGTATATGTGTGGGGTGTGCTGTATATGTGTGGGGTGTGCTGTATATGTGTGGGGTGTGCTGTATATGTGTGGGGTGTGCTGTATATGTGTGGGGTGTGTTGCACGTGGAGGTCGCCTGACAGCTTCAGGAGTTGGTTCTGGCCTCCCACCGTGGGTCCTGGGGATCACACTCAGGTTGTCAAGCTTGGCAGCAGGTGCCCCCGGTTCTGTGACCCTGGTGCTAGTTCACGAGACAGGGTCTCACTATAGAGATCTCTTTGAATCTGTGATCCTCCAGCCTCAGCCACTGGAGGGATTAAAGCATACCCACCGTGCTTGGCTCCTGGCTATATTTACTTATCCAAAAAAGGCTTTTCTCTGTGGGTTGTTTATTCTTTTAACATTACTTGAGGGAGTGTGTACCATGGCGTGGACACAGAGATGAGTAAGATCGAGACTAGCCCGGAGGAGCTATGAGTCAGCAAGGAGGTGGGGCTCTGTTGTGGTCAGAGGACCAAAGTGTCAGGCTTCGAAGGGTGTTAAAACCAAAGGCAGGAAGGCTGAAGGTGTAGCTCCGCCATAGAGCACTTGCTCAGAATAACCCAGTGAGGGGCGAGGGGTGGGACTCATGGTATGAGGAGGCACACTGTCCATCATGGCAGGGAAAGCATGGCGGCAGGAGCCTGAGGCAGCTGGTCACGTTGCATCCACAGTCAGGAAGCACAGAGAGATGGATGCTGCTACTCAGTTTGATTTACTCCAGGACCCCAGCACCTAGGATCGTGAAGCCCATATTTAAGGTGGATCTGCCCACTCCAGTCTGGAAGCATGTGTGCTCACAGATTTGTCTCCCAGGTGACTGTAGACCCTATCTGTTGACAGTGTTAACCATCTTTGTCCCTGCCTGACACCTGCTCGCTCTCTTCCTCCTTCCTCCCCCGATCTCTGGGGTCCCCAAGATGCTGACCTCACCCCACTTCCCTTTTACACCTGTCCACTTCCTCCGCTCTCAGCCTCCATCCAGACAGCTTCTGTCCTCACCACGGTGATGTCACCCCCCCACATCTCCTTCCTCAAGACATCCGCACCCTCCTCCATGCCCTGTGGCCTGGCCATTGGTCCCTTTGTGTCCCCAGCCCCACCTCTTTCCTCTGTCCACACTGCTTGTGTGCTGTTGTCCCCATTCTGTGCTGTTCCTATGTCCAGCCCTCCCTTGTTCCTCACAGTGCCTGCCTCCACACCTTTACATTTCTTTCTTTTTCTCCCTTCCCCTCCTCTCTCTTTCTTTACCGGTCCCTTTTCTCAAGAGCCTTTGCTGGGGGCTGAGACTATAACTCAGTTGTTAAGAGTGCTTGCCTCGCGCAAAGCCCTGGGTTCCACCCCCAGCACCACGTAAACCAGGCCTGGTAGTGTGCGTCTTTAATCCTAGCATTTAGAAAGCGAAGGCAGAAGGGTCAGGAGTTCAAGGTTGGGCTGGAGAGACGGCCCCGTGGCTAAGAGCACATGCTGCTGCTCTCTTGCGGAGGCTCTGAGTTCAGTTCCCAGCGCCCACATCAGGCAGATCCCAACCACCTGTAACTCCAGCTCCCGAGGACTGGAGAACCTCTCAGGTCCTCTGGGGGCACCTTCACACACATGCGCAGACCCCCACACACGCACACACATAATGGAAATTAATGAATCGGCCTGGAGGGATGGCTCAGTGGTGAAGTGTGCTTGAAGCTATTGAAGAACACAAGGTTCGTATCCCAGCACTCACATTTGGTGGCTTACAGGCACCTATAACTCCCAGTTCCAGGGAGTTCAACACTCTGTTCTGGCGTCCACAGGTACCTGCACGCATGTGGTGCACATATACACACTCAGAAATGAATCTTAAAAAACAAACAAGCAAGCAAAACAGGTGTGGTGGCGCACACCTTTAATCCCATCACTGAGGAGGCAGAGGCAGGTGGATCTCTGTGAGTTTGACATCAGCCTGGTCTACATATGGAGTTCCAGGCCAGCCGAAGCTACATAGTGAGACTTTGTCTCAAAAAAAAAAAAAAAAAACACACAAAATTTTTCAAGGTTGTCCCCAGATTCTGTGTGGTATGAAACCACCAGGGTCCCTGGTCCTTGCCCTTGTATAACTCAGACATATACCAGGCATCTCTTGTGTTCTGGTTGTACATGGGTCGTCTATTCCAGGGAGTCTGGGATGCTGTAGTATGTTATGACACTTATGCAAGCCTACATCTTGGCTTCCTGTGTCAGTAGTTCCCTCTTGGGGGTGGCCGTGAGTCTCATTGTCCGTTGGGCGACCCTTGTAGAAGGTAGGTAGGTGCTGGTGTGCCCGTTGGCCAGACATAAATAAAGGAATGGGAGAAGTGAGAAGTGGTGGTCTGTATCTGTACTCCCAGGTGCTCAGGAAGATGAATCTGGAGGACTGAATGAAGTCAGGAGTTCAGGGCCAACATGGGCAACATATTGAGACCCTGTCTAAAAAATAAATAAAAACAAGTATGCTGTTCTCACGGCTGTGAGGGTCTGAAGGGAGAAAGGGCTTGTTTTGGCTCACAGTTCAAAGGTATCGTTCATCATGACGGGAAGTCACGGCAGCAGAGAGGTATGAGGCGGCTGGTCACATGGCATCCACAGTCAGGACGCAGAGAGAGATGGACGCTGGTGCTCAGCTGGCTTTCTCATTTTTTATTCAGTTCAGGAGCCCAGCCTAGGGAATGATGCCGCCCACATTCGGACTGGGTCTCTCTCTTCTGCTCAGGTAAACTCTCTGAAAACACTCACATGGACAAGCCCACAGACATCTCTATAAGAGCCTCAAGCTCTACTGACTGAGTCACTTTGCCTAAATGATTATAAATATCAAGGTGACAATCAAGATTGACCCTCAGGGGCTGGAGAGATTGCACTTGATGCTCTTACTAAGGACCAGAGTTTGGTCACTAGCACACACCTTGGACTGCTCACAACCTTCTATGACTCTAGCTCTAGGAGATCGGATGACCTCTCCTTGACGTCCTTGGGTGTGGTACTTACATCTCCTCCACAGATGCACAAACATACACGTAATAAAAATCAAAATCTTTTTAAAAAGATTCACCATTAGCCCCTGTGTCGTACCATACACTTCCGATCCCAGCTGCTCAGGAGACTGAGTTTTGGAATCAAGAGATAAAGGCATATATGGTGCTGACCTTATGCGTGTGTTTTGTGTGTGTTGGTGTGTGTGTGTGTGTGTGTGTGTGTGTGTGTGTGTGTACTCCAGCAGTAGTGCTTATATGGATGTTAGAAGACAGCTTATGGGAATCAGTTCTCTCCTCCTACCACATGGGTCCTGAGGATGGAACTCAGGTTGTCAGATTTGGCTGCAAGTACCTTTACCTGATGAAACATCTTGCTGGCTCTTAACATATATATGTATATTTCTAGCAACCTCTAAAAGGCTCTGTTGGATGCTTCTCTGTCTGGAGCACAGGGACCAGGGATTAGAGGCCTGGGGCTCTCAGAACCCTGAGATTATACCTTAGGAAGCAACGGAACCAAAAAAGCAGATTCTCTGGCCCTCTTAGGCACCCCCAAAGGTTCCTCACCTGGCTGGTCTTCAAGGCAACAATCAGGGCTGCATCGTGTACCCCAGCCACTGGCTAGCACATTCTACTCCCTTAGGTGCGGTGTGGAGGAGATGTGGGTGTGGCAAAGCTCAGCCCGGTGCAGTGGGCCGGTGGCCAGTCTGTCTGCGGCTGCTTCCAGAAGCTCGGATGGCCTGGAATATTGCCCACCTAGCAAAGGGAATTTGTCAGTCCCACCCCTTACCCCCACCCCCCCACCCCCGGCAGGGTGGAGGCTCCTTCCTGTTTTCCTGCCTGGGCGGGCAGGGAGGAACCCTGTTCCTAGTGCCGGGCCGGGCCGTGCAGTCTGATACCGGTGAAAGGACCTATAATTCAGACTGCGGGAGGGAGAAGCTTGTGTTTCTTGGATGGACTCACAGCCACCACCACTGTTAATATGGTGGTGAGACAGTTCAGGAAGCCAGTGGGCACCACACAGGTCGCCAGCCCTGCCTGAGATCCCATGATGGCTCGCTGCATCCAAAGCCACATTTACATGGACCCTCTTTTGACGCCCTGACTAAAGGTGCATCACATAATCCACGGCTGTGGTCATTTTCCCAGTACAAACCCCGAGAGGGAGAGAGGTTGGTGATCTGTCTGAGAATGTACAGGGAAGCTTTGAACATGGCACAGATCTGGACACAGATGGCCTTCATTTTAATTTGCCTGAGACAACATCTCACTTGCTGCCCAGGTTGGGCCTCCAACTTTCCATATAGCTAAGAACAGCCTTGAACTCCACTCGTGGGCCTCCTGCCCCCACCTCCTGGAGTGTGGGGATTACAGGTGGTCAACACCATGCTTGTCTTTACTTTTTTCAAAAAAAATTTTAATTCATGCAATTCAAGTATGTACATGAGTGTATTCCTACCTTGCATCACATAGGCCCCAGGATCTAACTCAGGCCGTTAGGTGGGACAGCAGTCACCTCCCACTGAGCCGTCTCCCTGCCCTACCCCACCCCTCTTTAAAAATTTCTTTTAAAGCTGAAGTCTGGTCTGTGGTTAATAACTTAAAAGAAAAAAAAAAGATAGATTTGATTTTCCTGCCCTTTTCCAACTGAAATACTTGGATGTCTAAGGCGGCGGGGGTGGGGGTGGGGGTGGGGGGTGGGGGGGTGTCGGGGGTCGGGAGAAGGAAAAAAGAAAAAGGCACACATGTATCCTCCTAGGATATAAGTTCATCTAGAAACCATGGTGTTAGCTGTCAACCGGATACCCTCTAGACTCACTGGAAGAGGGGCCTCTGGGCATGCCTGTGGGAGAGTGTCTAGATTAAGGCCAGCCTCTGAGAATGACTTGATTACATGAATCGATGTGGGAAGACCCATGGTAACGATGGGCAGAACCATTCCCTCGGCAGGGGATCCTGGACTGTGTGGAATGGAGCCGGTGACCTGAGCACCAGCGTGTGTACATCAGCTCGCTGCTGTCTGCTCTTGACTAGTGTGGATTTAAGTTCTCCCAGCACTGTACCTTCCCTCCCTGGTGGAGCTGTGAGCCAGAGTAAGCCTTCTTCCCTGGCATTGTTCGGTCAGGGTGTTTTATCACAGTGCCAGCAAAGGACACTAAGACAAGCGGTGTGCATGGGAGTCCCAGCTACTCAAGAGAGGAAGGCAGGAAGATGGTTCAAATCCCCGAGTTCAAGGCTGACAGGGACAGTTGAATGGGGAGGGGAGGGGTGGAGAGACACTGAACGTGCCAGCATTAGGGAGGCTGAGACAGGGTAGCTTGAGCCCCGGAGTCACAGACCATCAGGAGCGACACAGCAGGGTTGCCATATTAATTAAAAAAATAAGTCAAACACCAGCTCATATGTTTTTATTATTTTATTGTTTTGAGACAAGGGTAGCCTCAAACTTGTAATCCTCCTTCCTCTGCCTCCTAATTACTGGAGAATGAAATCGGTCCCCAGAACGCACTGCTCAAGAAGCGAAACTGCAGAAATCAGGAAGTAATCACAGTCGAGTGAAAGACGCCCTGTGGGGCAGGTGAGTGAGTGGGAGCTCAGCCAGCAGCCCGTGTGAGCCGGAGTTTCTTGTTCCTTGAAGTCTTCTGTATCTATATCGTTCTGGGTTTCTTCATTTTGAGATAGGGTCTCCTTGTGTGATGCAGGCTGTTCTTGAACTCTCTTTACCTTTCATTTTATTTTTCAGTGTGTGTGTGTGTGTGTGTGTGTGTGTGTGTGTGTGTGTGTACACATGCGTGTGCCCATGTGAGTACAGGTGCCCGAAGAGTCTAGAAGAGGGTGTCAGATCGCTCAGAGCTGCAGTTACAGGCGGTTGTTAGACAACCAGTGGGGTGCTGGGAACTGAACTCGGGTCTTCCGAAAGAGCGTTATGTGCTCTTCACCACTGACCCGTCTCTCCAGCCCCATCTCTTTTTTTTTCCCATGTATGCATGTGTGCCTGTGTACATGGGTATGATGCATGTAAAAGTTGGACAGCCTTGGCTGTTCTTCCTCAGGCAGCATCCACCTTGTTGATTACGTGTATTTATTTATTATGTGTGCGTGCGCACACACACACACCACACACACACACACACACACACACACACACACACACGAGCGCACACCATGGCAAGCATGAAGAAGCAGAGGAAAACTTATGGGGGGCGGTTTTCTCCTTCCCCCATGTAGGTCCCAGGGATTGAACTTGGGTCATCAGGCTTGGCAGCAAGCACCTTTACCCACTGAGCCACTTTGCCTGTCCTTCCCCACCTTGTTTTTTTTTTTTGAGACAGGACCTCTGACTAAGTCAGTGAGCCCCCATCAGAATCCATCTGCTGGGGGCTGGAGGGATGGCTCAGTGGTTAAAAGCACTGGCTGCTCTTCTAGAGGACCCGGGTTCAATTCCCAGCACCCACCTGGTGGCTCACTACCACCGGTAATGGGATCTGATTCCCTCTTCTGGTGTGCATGAAGACAGGTCATTCATATACATGAAGTAAATAAATATTTTATAAAAATCCATCTGCCTGTCCCCTCCTCCCCAGCGCTGGGATGATAAGCGTATGCCACCACTCTTGGCTGTCTTTAGCATGGATTCTAGGGCTGAATTTGAACTATCACCCTAGCCCTGCCCTTGAGTTCTCTATTAGCCCAGGCTACCCTCAGACACTCTTTGGAACCCAGGTGACCTTGAACATAGATCCTTCTTCACCTGACTCTCAAGTGCTGGAATTAACAGGTGTGTACCGCCATACACAGCTGTGTTTATGTTATATTTCAATGTGCAGGAGATTAAAAAAACAACAACAGCAACCGAAAAGACAACTCTTCCCAGGGAGTAGGCAGCTGTGTGCAGGGACTTGCCTTTTGTCTGTCCACACCTGCTTTGAGCTCTGTCTCAAACCCAGCCTCCCCAGAAGCATTCTCAAAGGCGTCCGGGAACAGAGAGCGGTTGACCTATGAGTCACGGACCGGCCTGCAGCTTCCCAGTACTGCAGTAGCTGGTAGCCAGGAAGCAGAGACCATCCTTAACCCACACTTTGCATGGGGTCCTTGGCTTCTGTTCGTCTGTGTCTTCTGTCTACTTTCTCTAGACACCAAAGACCTGTAAGGTTCTCGTTGATCTTTTTAGTGTGGTACCCCCTCCTCCCACCCCCACCCCCCACCCCACCCCCAGCACTTGCAGAGGGATTTCACCGCTTAATCGGTGGTGTCAGTGAAATGTGGAGTGGTCAGGTGGTGGAATTTTCAAAAGGAAGAGGGACACAGAAGTGTCTAAAGCATTGGTTCTCAACCTTCCTAATGCTGCGACCCTTTAATACAGTTCCTCATGTTGTGGTGACCATAAGATTATTTTTGTTGCTACTTCGTAACTGTAATTCTGATACTGTTATGAATCATAATGTAAATATCTGTGTCCTCCAGTGGTCTTAGATGATCCCTAAGAAAGGGTCATTAGACCCCCAGGGGGTCACATCCCACAGGTTGAGAACCACTGGCCTAAAGAGAATGGGGATGGATTCATTCAGCGTGGGTCTCAGGCATGGCGTTTACAGGAATACTGGTCGCAAAGGACAAAGCTGTGGGTGAGCCGTGGATGAGCTGCTGCTGGGAGATGTTGCCTGGGAGTGTGCACACAGAATGACCTTGTTCCCTGGTATGTGTGTGTGTGTGTGTGCGCGCGCTTTGTTTCTGGCTGGTAGCACCTTCCAGACAACCCATCATGCCATCGGGGAATCTTGATTTCTTTTTTATTATTTATTTATTTACTTATTTTTTAAAGTTTTATGTTTAGTGTGTGTGTGTGTGTGTGTGTGTGTGTGTGTGTGTGTGTGTATGCATCCATGGACATATGAGTGCAGGTACCCAAGGAGTCCAGAAGAGGGCAGATTTCCTGGATAGAGCTAGGGTACAGGCACTAGTGAGTCCCTAAATGTGGTTGCAGGGAACCAAACTCTGTTCTTTCTTTTTTTTCTTTTTTCCTTTGGTTTTTTCAAGACAGGGTTTCTCTATGTAGCCCTGGCTATCCTGGAACTCGCTCTGTAGACCATCCTGGCCTTGAACTCACAGAGATCTGCCTGCCTCTGCCTCCTGAGTGCTGGGATTAAAACTACCCAACCATGTTTATTTGTTTACCTGTAGATTAGCACAAAGACTGTAAAAGAGAAAGAAATGTAATGGTGTTTTACGCTGCCGAGTTTGTAGTCACTTGTTAGTGATAGAAGATGAACAAGGCCGGGCCACCAACATGACCCGAGTTCAATCCCTGGTCCATGGTAGAAGGAGAGAACTGACTCCCGAATGTTGTCCTCTGACTGCTTCATGTGCCCCCACCCAAATACACAAATAAATGTAATTTTAAAAGGGGGGTGGATGAGCAAAGCTAATGGGTAAGCCATGCTCCCAGGCAACACTCCCAGTGACCCCCAGACCCAACTTCACAGACAAACCACCTTGCTGGACCCCAGGGGACCCGTGCTATTTGATGTGTGCTTATGGTGGCCGAAGATCAGACACTGGAATTCCACCGTTGGCACCCGTTCCCAGAAGTTTATCCTGAAAGGACAACTCAACAGTCCGTTCGGAACATTTTTTTTTCCCTGCTAGGCCACCGAGTTCTTTGATACAATTCCAGGCTGGAGGATCGAAGACCTAATTTACTTAACATTTAAGGGGGGGGGGGGGGCGGAATCTTTTAATGAAGCTGCGCTATTTTTAAAAAGTGGGTGGGAAACCCCAGTGCCGTGATAGAAGTGGGATGGAATGTCTGCAGAGAAGAGAGCCGGCTTGAAGACAGGAAACAGATGAGGGATCCAGGAGGGAGAGCCCCCAGGCATGTCCTGTTGTGCCCTTACGCTTACTCAGGCTTGTGGTGGAGATCTGGAATGTTCTGGTGTTCCCAGGCTTAACTACAGAGGAAGCATGCTCTTGTAGTACTTAGACTTAAGACCTAGGAAGCCGAAGCCAGAGAGATGGCTCAGTGCATTAGCGCACTTGCCCCAAACTGCCCGCCACGTGACCACCCGAGTTTGACCCAAGTGGAGGAAAGACAGTATCGACACTCTGGAAGTTGTCCTCTGGCTTACATACATACACACACATACACACACATACAGACGTACAAAGACACTCCACACACACCACACATACCACACACACACAAACACATACACCATACACATATACCACACACACGCCATACACACCACGTATACCACACACACATACAGACAAACATACACCACACACGCCACACATACATATGCACATATACACACACACATCACACACATACAGACATACAAACACACCCCACACACACCACACATATCACACACACACACAAACACATACACCATACACATATACCACACACACGCCATACACACCACATATACCACACACACATACAGACATACAAACATACCCCACACACGCCACACATACATATGCACATATACACACACACATCACACACATACAGACATACAAACACACCCCACACACCACACATACCACACACACACACACACACATATGGACATACAGACATACCCACCACACCACACACACAAACACACATGTGCGCACGCCCTTAGAAAAACGCATGCAAGACTCCTTTCTTTCAGAAAGACTGGGAGAGGGTGAAGAACTGTCAGCTGGGAGGACACCAATATATGTTACTATCCCGGTTTGCATCTTGGAACAGAGAGAGCAGAACAGAGAGATGATGGCGGAATCAAAAGCAGTCAGTAGGGCAGCTCACAGCATGAAAGGCCAGTGAGTGTCGTGGTCGGGCTGACTGTTCGGCAGTTGTGGAAGGTGTTGGCTAATGGAGGAGAGCTGGGGAGAGGGTGTAGAGGAACCCCCGAGCTATTTTGGCAGCTCTTCTGAAGATCTAAAGGGACATCAAACCGAAATGTTCAGCAGAACAAACTGAACGGCACAGTACTTAGCAAATCCTCAGTGCAGGCTGATGGACGTGCGGTCCCTAGCCGCCACGGTATCTTTACCCTCGGGACAGCAGAGACCCACATGGTTAGAGGTGCCAGACAGGGGGTCACCGTCTCTGTTCTCTTCTCTCCTTCCCTTCTCCTGTCTCCAGCAGTATTTCACACCAGCTCAGGATGTCTTGGAACTCCTGACCCTCCTGCCTCCACTTCCCAAATGCTGGGATCACAATAGAATACCACTACACCCACCCATGGATGCCGAGGGTCAGACTCAGGGCCTGTGTGCTCTACCAAGGGAGCCCCAGCTCCAGACCCTTGTTCTGCTCATCACGGCTTTCTTTCTTCTTCTTGAGACAGAGGGCCGTGAGATAGTCTAGGTTGGCTCAAACTCATAGAGATTCTCCTGCCTCAGGTTCCTGAGTACTGGGATGACAAGCAAGCATTACCATGTCTAGCTTACAGTTTTCTTATCAGCCCTTTGCGGTAATATAAAATGTTGTGAGCCGGGCAGTGGTGGAGCACGCCTTTAATCCCAGCACTTGGGAGGCAGAGCCAGGCGGATCACTGTGAGTTCAAGGCCAGCCTGGGCTACCAAGTGAGTTCCAGGAAAGGCGCAAAGCTACACAGAGAAACCCTGTCTCGAGAAATAAAAAAAAAAAAAAAATGTTGTGTGGACATGTGGGCTCACTGAATGGGCTGAATAAGACAGGATACAGCAGTAGTCCATGCTGGCTGTCATCTCCTGTCCCCAGGAGAAGTGCCCCCATCCCCCAAGTTCCCTTCACCTCCTGCCTCTCCCGGGGCTCCTATGGGTTGTGTGCTTTGTCTCCCTTGGGACACAGAGCTCCATTAGGTAACAGGCTTGTGCACACAGGACTGTTGAAAAGATGTGTCTCGTCAAGGATGAAGTGATTGAATGAATGAGTGAGTGAGTGGATGAACAGGGTTTGGGTGACTGAGTGAATAAATGAATTACCGTTAGCACATAAATGAGTGATTGAATAAATGACTGAGGGAATGGGTAAATGAGTGAGTGAATAGGTGAATGAAAGAATGACTGATGAATGATCAGTGTGTCAGTGAGCAAATGAATTAACAAGTGCTTGAATGAATGACTGATGAATGATCAGTGTGTGAATGAGTGAATGAATTAATGAGTACCTGAGTGAATAAATGAATGATGAATGATCAGTGTGTCAATGAGTGAATGAGTGATTGCGTGGACAGGTGATTGTGAGAACGAGCAGTCGGGTGAATGAGTAGTGAAGAAATGCACAGTGGGCTGGATGCCCGAGGGAATGAATGAATGAGTGAGTACCCGTGTCCTTCCCACCTGCTGGAGGGATGTCCGCCACATGGCTCCTCACCCACATGGCCACCCTGCAGCAGGCTGTTCTGCAGGGTGACTACGAAGATGCTCGGAGCGCTCCATTGTTTTCCCCGTGGTCCGGGACAGCTGTCACCTATCCAGAAGTCGCTCACCCTTGTTTGTGCCGCTCCTGCCCGCCAGGGCCCCGGAGTCCTGGCCTCTCTCCTGTCTCTGAGAACTTCTTGCCACAGGAAATCGGGCTTATTTTGAGGGCCAAATAGTCTCTAAATATAGCCTCCCTGCACAGATATTTAAAGAGCAGTGCCGGTGATGTTATGTCTGCACCGAGGAGAGGGGAAGAGACGACTTTACAACCCCCTGTGAAGGAGAACCGAGTCCTACCAGGTTTTCTTGGGAGCAGAGGCAGGTCCAGGTGTCAAAGTTTTAATTACGGAAGTCCCAGGTGCTTCTCAAAGGCCTGTCACCGGCCCGGGGCTTTTTAAGTTTAGATTTCTGTTTCCAGGCAGTCATTTCTCGATCACTCCTACTTGTCTCCGTTTAAAAATACCCGAGAGCTGGACATGAGCGTGGATGCATGCCTGTCATCCCAGCACTCCAAAGCCTGACGCAGGAGGATCACAAGTTCAAGGCCAGTCTGGGCTATATAGGATATTCCATCTCAAACAAAACAAAACAAAAAGCTCTAAAACAACAGAAACTCCCTCCTGTCCTGGACCGTGACACAGGCATCCTTCCTGTCACACTCAGAGGAGCCATGCTTTAGGGGGTGTTCCTGGCAACCCCAGGACCCGCAGGCACCACATGGGGGAGCCTGCCTTGAACAAGTCCTTTGCTGGCCTATCAGCTCCTCCTTCCTGCTTCCCCCACTCTCAAGTACCTGTTGACAGGCAGCAAGTGATGAGGGATGGGGGCCCTGGAATCTTTCTGGGCAAAAAGCAACCTGCCAAGTGCAGAAAGCTAGGAGCAAACAGCTCATGCCAGAGAGAGAGAGAGAGAGAGAGAGAGAGAGAGAGAGAGAGAGAGAGAGAGAGAGAGAGAGAGAGGGGTCAGCTCTGAAATTCCACTCATGCCTGGTATCCGGGGGCCTCCTCCCAGCACATGGCCCCCACCTGCTCCTCCTCCAGCTCCATCTGGGGCTATTGGGTGGACAGAATGACCTTAAGAAAGTCCGACCCTTTGGGGCTACTGTTTTTGTATCTCAATTGTTTTTCCTAAACTAAAAATAAGATTGTTGGAGCGTGGGGTTAAACTTCTTTTGAGGCTGAATTTATGTCTCTTTTGGGGGAAAAAAATCAAACAAGTGCCCTTTTCTGTCCTCAGTGCTAGCTAGCATAGTGAACATTCTGTTAGTTACAGCCTCTGTGTGTTTGTAGCTTACACTTCATCTTCTTCCTCTGTGGTAATCAAGAGACTGACAGAATGCCTGGCCAAAGCATTTCCTTAAGAAAGGAAAGGTTTGCTGGATGTAGTGGCGCTTGCCTTTAATCCCAGCACTCAGGAGGCAGAGGCAGCGGATCTCTGCAAGTTCAAGGCCAGCCTGGTCTGCGTATTGAGTTTTAGCACCGTCAGGGATACATAATAGAGAGACCCTGGGTTTTGTTTGTTTGTTTGTTTGTTTGTTTGCTTTTAAAGACAAAGAAAGAGAGGAAGAAAAGGAAGGAAGGAAGGAAGGAAGGAAGGAAGGAAGGAAGGAAGGAAGGAAGGAAGGGTTTATATGACACACAGTTTGAGGGAATTGTCCATCACCGTGGGGAAGGCACGGCGGCAGGAGCCTGAGGCGCCTGGTCACATGACATCTGTCGTCAGGAAGCAGAGAGAGATGGATGCTGGTGCTGAGCTCCCTTTCTCCTTTTTATGCAGTCCAGGACCCCAGCCTGAGCCAAGGGGATGGTGCTGTCCACACTTAGATGTGTCTTCTCACTTCACTTAACCCAATCTGAAGACTTCCTCACAGATGTGCGTAGAGGTTTGTCTCTTAGATAATCCCAGAACTTGTCAAGTTGACGATATAAACCATCCCAAGCATAAAAACAGGAATAGTTTTTCATTTTCTGTTTCCTTTTAGAGACAAGTTCTCGTACTCTTTTGATTTTCCGAGACAGGGTTTCTCTGTGTAGTTTTGGAGCCTGTCCTAGAACTCTTTCTGTAGCCCAGGCTGTCCTTGAACTCACTCTGTAGACCAGGCTGTCCTTGAACTCACAGAGATCCGACGGCCTCTGCCTCCCGAGTGCTGGGATTAAAGGTTTGCACCACCACCACCTAGCTAAGTTCTCATACTCTTACACACATTGGCCTGAAACTCACTGTTGTAGCCCAGGCTAACCTCACGTTCACAGTGATCCTCCTGCCTCTGCTAGGATTATAAGCATGTACCACCATGCTTGGCTCCAAAATAATTAATGATGATAATTGGTGTTTTACAAACCTATTCAAATAAAACAGACATAGCAACAACAAAAACCCATGCTGGGGCAGCAAGATGGCGCAGCAGAGCACCTGTCGAAAATCCCCAGGAGAGGCTCCAGGCAAGGCTCAACAGTGTAGCACTAGCCCAGCACGTGAGATGCCCTTGGTTTCATCCCAGCACTTCAAATCAAACCGAAGTGGTGGTGTTCTCATTCCCTGGGACAGGCAGTGGCAATTGTCCTTCCTTAGAGCTGGGGCGTTCATGTCCCGGTGAGGGATTTCTAGGGTTCTCTTAGGATGCCTGTAGTCCCAGGAGCCCTTCTCCCTGGTTTTGCTGTTGTCTGTCCTCTGTGGCCATGGCTGTGGTGCCTGGATGCTAATCTCCATGTCAGTCAACCAGCAGAGAGTGTTTTCCTCAGGGCTTGCTGTGCCGGTGTGCCGTGCCGGTGTACCGTGCTGGTGTGCCGTGCCGGTGTGCCGTGCCGTGAGAGGCTCTTCTCACGGGGGCTCCAGCTGGTCCCTTGAGGCCGGGGACATATCATCTTGTCATCTTTGCTTGTTCTCCTGAGGTCCGCTGGGGTTGGAATGAGCGAGTTCTCTGGAATGTCAACATGCCCTCCGCAGCGTTCACCATTCAGGAAGAGACGCCTGCAGAGCCAGGCGCCAGGAGTCAAGGATGAATCAGACTTGATTGTGGAGTTCAAGTTGCTTCCAGAATTCAGAGAGAGAGAGAGAGAGAGAGAGAGAGAGAGAGAGAGAGAGAGAGAGAGAAGGAGAAAGAGGGAGGGAGGGAGGGAGGGAGAGAGAGAGAGAGAGAGAGAGAGGAAAGGAGAAAGAGAGGGAGGGAGGGAGGGAGGGAGAGAGAGAGAGAGAGAGAGAGAGAGAGAGAGAGAGAGAGAGAGAGAGAGAGAGAGAATCAGCTAAGTGGTCACTGCTCAGCCTTCCATAACCGCAAGCAAGGGATGCCAAAAGATGGCGGAAAGAGACTGGGAAGGCGGGATTGATCACCTCCAGCTTTGGGCTGTAGAGTGCCCTTTGGTTAGAAAAGCCACAGGGAGCCAGCAGCAGGGGCAGGTGGGATTGGGAGAGGGCTTTGGAGGACCAGGCTGGAGCCAAGGAGAAGCTAGGGGAAACGGAGACCATTCCACCGCAGAAGTCCCAGACTGGCGTCCCCAAGGCTGGAATCCTTTGTGAGTTTGTTTTGTTTGGCCCACGCAGTGTTGTTTTTTTTTTTGTGTGTGTGTTTTTTATTTGCTTTTCAACTAGAACTTGAATGGCTTTATATGGAGAACTCAGCTCTGTTCCTCACCCTAGTCCTTACCCGCCCATTTGACCCTGACCTTTTGTGCACTGAATCACAGAGTCCAGTGAAACCCCAGAAGACACGGGAAAAAGTCTGAGACCTAATAAGCAAGGTCAAGGTGAGGGGTACAAGTGATGGTGACTAGGTGTGTAAAGGTCAGGAGAATGTACATGTAAATGAAGATGCAGACATAGATGCAGATGTAGATGCAGCGTCGGCCATCTTGAAAGTGTACCAGAAAAGGAAGAGCTAGCTCGGTGTGGTGCTACGCAATTGTGATCCCAGAACTCAAGAGCCTGGCAGCCTGGATTCCATCTCCAGGCCCCAGAGTGGAAGGAAAGAACCAACTCCTGGCATATATATATATACATACATACATACATATGTGTGTGTGTGTGTATACATACCTATATATGTGTATACATGCGTGTGTATATGTATGTACATACACACATACATACATATATGGTGAAAATCCTAAACCCCCTCTTTAAGATCCAGGGTCTCATGTAGTTCAGGCTAGCCTTGAACTCATTATGTAACTGAAGCTAACTTGAACCGTCCTGATTCCCTGCTTCAACCCCCTAGAACATAAAAAATAATGAAAGCATTGGTCTCATTCATTGCATAAAAATAAACAAATCAACTGAACATGGTGACACACACACACACACACACACACACACACACACAAATACAAACAGCTGAGTCCATTTTTGTGGTTTGTGAGGAAATGGTTTCAAGGCTGACCATGCTGCACTGGACAACCAATATGGAGGCTCATGCCTGGGAGAGGCTAAGTCTTCTCCTAGCTGTCCTTAGTTGCCTGGAGGTCTTGGGGTGTGTGGGAGGGGGAGGTGTGTGTGATAGACCCTTATTGTGTAGCCCAGGCTGGCCTGGAACTCAATCTCCCTGCTTCAGCCTCCCAGAGGTTTTTCAACATTTAATTTTGTTTCTTTGTTTGGTGGTGCTGGGGATTGAACCTGGGGCTTCTCGAATGCTGAGCAAGTGCTCTACCACCGAGCCACATCTCCAGCCCTGACGTCTATTTTCCGTCTTTTGAAGTGTCACAGAGGACTAGCTGAAGTGCACTGGCCACACACATGCCTTTTCCATGATTCACTTTACACCTAATAGCAAAGAGCTGAGAGAGGGGCCAGTGAGAGGGCTCAGTAGGAAAAGGTGCTTGCTGTACAACCCTGGCAACCCAAGTTCGATCCCCAGAACCTACTTGGTGGAAGGAAAGGACTGACTCCACAGAGTTGTCCTCTGGCCTCCACATAAATACCATGGTAGCTCGAATCTTAAAGAGTCTTATTAATAAAATCAAACCCGGGGCCAGTTATTGGGGTGAAATGCTGGGTGGTCAGAGAGACAGAACAAGCCACAGCTAACCTCACCTGGCCAACTCCTCAGCTGACCTTGTTTCCTCAGACTGGAAGTCTCTGTGTCCTCATCCCAATGGCTCTCAACTGAACTGTGCTAGTCAAAACCTAAAAGCTTAACCAGCCAAATGCTTAACCAGCCAAATGCTTCTAGTTCCTGGTCCTCACGCCTTATATACCTTTCTGCTTTCTACCATCACTCCCTGGGATTAAAGGCGTGAGTCACCATGCTTGGCTGTATCCTTGAACAGACGGATTTCTGCCTCTGGAATGCTAGGATTAAAGGCGTGTGCTTCCACTGCCTATCCTAAGTATCTAGTGGCTTTTCTGTTCTCTGACCCCAGATAAATTTATTAGGGTACACAATATTTTGGGGAACACAATACCACCACATACCATGGCGTGCCTACCCCTCCATAAATTAGTAAGTAAATTAAAATAAATAAATGAGAATAATAAAGACCTACGAGGACAAGAAGAATGAAAAAAGGGAGTCCTCACCCAATAAGATATATCAACGGGTTCTGGAAAGACGTGAATAGATGCCGAAAGCCCAGGCAGGTGGGTATTAGAAGCTTGTCCTATTGGAAGGGAGACAGGACTGAAGTCACGTGAGAGGACAAACTAACATCCTCCCTGGTGGTAGCACATACGTCTAATCCCTGCACTGGGGAGACTGAGGCAGAAGGATTGCAAGTTCCAGGCCAGCCTAAGGTACATGGTGAGCTTCTTGTCTCAAAACAGTGGGCTAGGGAAAGGGTTCAATTAGAGGACCCGGGCTTGGTCCCTAGAGCCCACGTTGAAACAGATGGACAAACAGCTTGGGCATGCTGGCCCACGCCTTTAATCCTAGAACTTAGGAGGTGGAGAGGTTGCCTGTGTGAGGCTGAGTCTTGGTTCACCTAGAGTTCCAAGGCCAGCTAGGGCTACAGAGTGAGACCCCATCTCCAAACAAAAACAAAAATCAAGCAGATAAACAAAACAGGCATGGTGACACATACCTATAATCCCAGCGCTGGGGAGCCAGGGACAGGCAGATCCCTGGGGTCAGCCAGCCTAAGAGATTCAAAGCAAGGTGGACATCACCTAAGGAATGACAGCTAAGGCTGGTCTCTGGTTTACACACACACACACACACACACACACACACACACACACATAAACACGTACCCCCTACACACAAAACAACTGCATCCACCCCAGGCACCCTGGCGTAGCCTGCCCCAGCCGAAATGCCAACAGGCAGGCATTTCTTTTGCAGCTGTGGGCTTGGCTGGAGAAATTGACCAGTGCTTGTTTCTAGTCAACTTCGAGACCCCATATGGGCAGAGGGCAGAACACACACAGCATGTGCTGAAAACAGGGGGATTAGCTGGAAGTCTGGAACTTCCTCTCCATCCAGAGAAACCAAATGTGAGCTGCCTGCCATCTGCCTCTGAGGCAGAAGTTTCTGGAAAAACTAGAGCGCCTCTTTGGAGAGGGCTAACTCATTGCCTACTTCCTCGAAAATTAATTTTTCCATAAGCGAGCCCCATCACCACGCATGCATCTCTAATGAGCGTTTTAAAAGCCGTGCTTTATTTATGTAATCATGTGCACAGGTGCCCTCAGAGGCCAGAAGAAGGCATCAGATCCCCTGGAGCTGGAATTACAGCCGAGTGTGAGCCATGGGTTGGAGGTGCTGGGAATTGAACTCGGGTCCTCTGCGGGAACAGTCTGCTGTCTTAACCACTGAGCCATCTTTCGACTTCTAGTTTTCTCACACTTCACCAGGGATCGCTTTCGTCTACGGAAAGTCAAGGAAACACGGAACCAAAGCAACCAATGAGAAACAGTGATGAGGGGAATTCAGAGGAAAACTGGAGAAACCGAGATAGTATCCTGGAGCTCAGCGCTTCCTAAAAGGAACCAGGAAGAGCCAGGGCAAGAATTCAGTCTCATCAGACTGCTAGGGTGATAACGGGGAGGGGAAGCTCTTAGCAGGTCTCACACAAACAAACAAAATGTCACCTCGATTAGAGAACAGAATGGGACACGAGGACACACGCCTGTCATCTCCACACTTGTGAAAAGGAGGCTGAAGGGTCAGGAGTTCAAGGTCACCCTTGGTACTTGAGTTTGAGACCCGCTGAGCCGCTGGAGACTCTGTCTTAAACAGGAGGACGAGGAGGTGGCTCTGGGGGTGGAACAGCCTGCCACACCAGCCTGATGACCTGGAGTTCGGGTAAAACGCTGGGTTCAGAGACTCTGCCTGGAGAGGGGGCCCAGTGGTTAAGAGCACTGACTGCTCTTACAGAGGACCCGGGTTGGGTTCCCAGCACCCACATGGCAGCTCACAACTGCCTGTATTAACTCCGCTACAGAGCAGACCTCCTTCACGTCACCCATCTCCGTAACAACCACAGTCCCTCTGTCAGCACATGCCTCGGCTGGGACGTTAAGCTCCCTGGGGCCCATTTTCTCCAAATTGCACGGTTTTTATTTCTTCCCTCCCCACCTGCTCACTTCCACTGGAGACCTGCACAAGGGTCAGTAGTGACGCTCACACCGCAAACTCAGGGTCACAGTGTCTTGAAATGTCCTCTGCCAAAGAAATTAGTCCATTACATTGGTGGTTTTTGTTTTGTTTTGTTTTTTGGGGTTTTTGTTTGCTTGTTTGTTTGTTTTTGAGACAGCATCTCACTGTATAGCCCTGACTGGCCTTGAACTCATGGAGATCCACCTGCTTCTGCTTTCCGGGTACTGGCATTAAAGCCATGTGCCACCGTGCTTGGCCCATTCATTACGTTGACGTTTAGCCTCGGGCAAGCTCTTAGGACACAGGCAGAAGGCAGCCATATTCTTTGCCAGAATATCACGAGAATGGCCTCTAGCCCAGTTGCCGATATTGTTCCCTTTAAACCCTTGGGGTCTCCACGGTCCACATTACTCTCATCCCCACTGTCTTCCAGGTTCCTACTAGAATGATGCATTGGGCTCTGCCGACAGCATCCAAACACTTTTCTGTTGCAGATTTCCAAAATCTTCCCCATTTCTTTAAGGAAAACAAAAATCAAACACACAGTCCTGTTCTTCACAGCAACACACCATTGTCCTACCAACCTCTGTCTTGGTTTGATCTCTCTTGATGTAATGAAGCGTTAACCAGAAACAACTTAAGAGAAGGAGGAGGGTTTGGTTTTGTTTGGGTTTTTTTGTTTTTGTTTTTGTTTTGTTTTTTGGCTTCCAGGTTACAGCCCATCACTGGAGGAATCTAAGACAGGAACTCGAGGCAAGAACGTGGAGGCAGGAGCTGAGGCAGAGGCCATGGAGGAATTCTGCTTACTGGCTTGCTCACCAGCTTTCTCAGCTACCTTTCTTTTGCTCTCCTCCACCTCCTCCCCCTCCTCCTCCACCTCCTCCCCCTCCTCCTCCTCTTCCTCTTCCTCATAAGATTTATTCTTATTATTTTTAGTTATATATAGTTTGGTGTGTCTGCATGGGGGTTTGTGCACATGAGTGCTGGTAGCCTTGGAGGCCTTGGATCCGTGGAGCTAGAGTTAAGAATGGTGGTGAGCCACCATGTGGGTGCTGGGAATGGAACCCAGGTTCTCTGGAAGAGCAACCAATGCTCTTAACCACTGAACCATCTCTCCAGCCTGTTCTGCTACCTTTCTTATACAGCCCAGGCTCCCTTGCACAGGAATGGCTCCGCCCACAGTGGGCTGGGCCCTCTCACGTCAATCAGCAGCCAAGAAAATGTCCCACAGACGCGCCCACAGACCAGCCTGATGAAGGCAATTCTTCATCTGATATGTCTAAGGCATATTCCTAGATCTGTCCAAGCTGTCCAGTTGACAGAATCTGAGACAGTTAACATTAGATATGTTCCTCTATCCATCTCCACCCCACTCCCTTTTCTTTGAGATCGGATCTCTCTGTGTCTCCCTGGCTGTCCTGGGACTCACTATGTAAACCAGGCTGGCCTTAAACTCACAGAGATCCACCGGCCTTTTTAAAAAATGCCAAGTGCTGGCATTAAAAATGTGTGCTACCATGTGTGTGGCCTTCCATCAAACTTTTCTGAAGCGGGGTCTCTCGCTGAACCTGGAGCTCACCAATATGGCTAGGCTGGCTGGACAGCATACCATAGGCATCCTCCTGTCTCTGCCTCCCCAGTGCTGGGACTACAGGTGTGCTACCATTTCTGAACGTTTATATAGGTGCTAGGAATTCACGTCCTCAAGTGGCCATGTCAGCAATTTTACTACTGAGCCCTGATCTATTTTTCTTTCTTTCTTTCTTCTTTCTTTCTTTCTTTCTTTCTTTCTTTCTTTCCTTTTTTTTTTTTTTTTTTTGCATAAAAGTTGATCATTGTCCGGTGGTGGCACACCCCTTTAATCCTGACACTCGGGAGGCAGAAGCAGGCGGACCTCTGAGTTTGAGGCCAGCCTGGTCTACACAGCCTTAGTTTCAGGACAGCCAGGGCTGTTAAGCAGAGAAACCCTGCTTGAAAAAATCAAACAAACAAAAAAGTTGATCATTAACCATTTTTCAAGGGTGCAGTTTAGTGACATTTCCGTAATCTAACCCGCGTGCTCTAAGGCAGCCTCAGGGTTTGCAGCCCTTCTCCTTTTTTTAGACTCCCAGCGCTGGCATGTCAGGTGGGGAGCTGTCTGTCACATACACCTGGCTTCAAGCGTGTGCTTCGGTAGCAACCCTCAGCTCTGTTCTCGCGGTTTCTCTGTGGAATCACAGAGGTCGTCACTAACCATGCTCCCTGGAAACTGACTCCCCCGGAAGGCCAAGGCAGCCCCAAATTGCATTTGTGCTATATGTATATCTATATAGATAGACACACATGGTGATTTCTATGTGTGCATAAATACACATGTGATTGTGTGTGTGTGTGTGTTGTGTGTGTGTGTGCATGCGCACGCACGTGTAGTATTGATGCTGCTTTTACGGTGAGGCAGAAGTGTGAATCTGTCTGCATCACTCTTTAGAAATTTGTCTTTCCTGTCTGTTTCCCCATCATCCTGCTGAAATCATTTGCAGGCTGTGCACAAGAAAGGTGTTGCGGCGGGGGGTGGGGGGGGTGGGGTGGGGGGTCCCCAGCATGGCTGCCATGGGAAATTAAGCCAGGGGACCTCAAGGAGAACAAAAGGGGCTTTGAAGAGAGTCCCAGTCAGCTAGTTGTCAGACAGCACCTGTCCTCAGCTTGTGATCTGAGTCAGGTGCTGTGAGGCCACTCTGTTCTGCTGGCCCCAGGACGCGCCTGTGATGGGGAGCTGGCTGTTGGGATCGGAGTTGGAGGCGGGGTACGTGGTGATGGATTCTTATCCATTTGAGGACCTGGTCCTGGGTGAGGACCAGAGGCCTCTGAGGGAGACAGCTGTTGTCGGGGCACAGGGCCAAACCCACGACAGCGGGGTCAACGATGTTTGCGTGGGAGCCCTGACAGGTGGGAATGTGTGTTCTGGGTACCCTCATCCAGAGGGCATCTGCAAGCAGATCTGTCCTAAATTTGGCTTCCTGTTGTCCAGGCTGCCTTTGTCCACCATGCAGGGACTCAACCCTGCAGAGGCTGAACTGAGGGCCCCTCCAGGTCTCAGGCTACAGACGCAGCTCTGAGAACCCCAGATGAACTCTGCTTGTTCTAGGTAGACTCTGGGAACCAAGAGCTCTCTGGCTGTATCATACTAGCGGGGTCTCTATTTCTTTCCACAGTGAGCTCTGCCTTGCCTGAGGATGGCTCCGGAGAGGCAGTTTCCTCTCCCAGGTTGTGCAGGCCCTGGGGCACTTGCGTTGTGGGTTAAGAAACTAACAACAAGCCCAGTCTTTGCTCATTGTTTAGTGGAGAGAGATTCAGAAACTGTTAGAATGGCCTTGTGGAAGTGTGGAGGAAATGCCATGAGACATTTATAGTGTGTGTGTGCTGTGTGTGTGTGATTGTGTATGTGTGTGTGTGTCTCTTGTGTGGAGGTCAAGCTCCAGGATATGAGGATTCCTTCTCATTGAGGAAAATAAGCCCTGATAGCAAAGGATTTTCACAGCCAAGTGTCAAAGAGAGAAGACTTTGTGAGGAAAACATCCTCCGAAAAGGTTCAGAGGCAGGAAGTAGAGCCCTGTGCTGACTACAGTGATAGCTAAGGGAATCAGGAGCGGGAAGAGAGGGAGCCATGGGAAAGTGGGCTCCGGAGGAGGATGCGCAGGGCCAGACTGTGTGCACACAGAGATGATTTATTTATTTATTGGTTGATTGATTGATGGGGTCTCACTATGTAGCCTTGGCCTAGGACTCTCTGTAGACCAGGCTGACCTCAAAGTCACAGAGATCCGCTTGCCTCTGCCTCCCGAGTGCCGGGATTAAAGACATATGCCCTAATGCTCAGAGATTTTAAAGGTACATGGAGAGCCTGGAAAGGTCAGCTTTGTGGTTAGGAAAACTAGATCCCCATCCCATCCCCCAGCAAGATAAAGATGGGGCTGGAGAGATGGCTCAGTGGTTAAGAGTACTCGCTACTACTACAGAGTACCCTGGTTTGGCTCCCTGTATCCACACAGCAACTCACATCTGTCTGTAATTCCAGTTTGAAAGGATCCTATGCCCTCTTCTGGCTTCATAGGGTACTGCATGCATGTGACGCAGACAAATACTCATAAAAATAAGTAAATGTATGATATGGTGGTTTTTGTTTGTTTGTTTGGTTGGTTTTTGTTTTGTTTTGGTTTTTTGAGACAGAATTTCTCTGTAGAACAGTCCTGACTGTCCTAGAACTAGTTCTGTAGACCAGGCTGGCCTCAAACTCAGAGACCCACCTGCCTCTGCCTCCTGAGTCCTGGGATTAAAGGAGTGCACCACCACCACCATTTAGATGTTATTAAAAGTGTGCAGCTTGATGGGAGGTGGTGGCAGCGGCGCTCATCTTTAATCCCAGCACTCCAGAGGCAGAGCAGGTGGATCTCTGTGAGTTCGAGGCCAGCCTGGTCTACAAAGTGAGTTCCAGGATAGCCAGAACTGTTACACAGAGAAACCTTGTCTTTAAAAAAAAAAAAAGTATGGGGCTAAAGATATTGATCAATGGGTAGAGCACTTGCCTAGCATGCACAAAGCCCTATAGTCCATCCCCAGCACAGCAAAACTGTACACATTGTAAACCCACAAATATGTGCACTTAAACACACATGAACATGTGCACGCACAGAGGAAGACCACTCAGTTGTTCATTTATAAGGATGGCCTGATAAATTGGCATAGCAAAAATCTAATGGTGGTTGAGAATCTGTCAAGGTGGCCAGCTCTGAAGAGCTATGAATGTTGGGTATTCACAAAAAGCCAGTGGGGGCTGGAGAGATGGCTCAGCAGTTAAGAGCTAGTACTGCTTTTCCAAGAGTTCCAGAATTCAGTGCCCAGCACGCATCTCAGGAGACTCACAGCTGTTTGTAACTTCAGCCCCAGGGACTCCAGCACCCTCTTCTGGACTCCAAAGTACCTACATTCATATGAACATACTATGTACAGATACACATACATACACATAATTTTTTTTAAGCAAATAGGTGTTCAGCTTCTGTCAAGGATGTGAGTGGGAAGCAAGCAGCCGAAATAGCACTTTCATTTAAATACCATTCACATATAGTTGGAGGAAAATGGTGCCTCCCTTCAGTGTAGTTAGAAATAGAAAAACCAGTGTGTATTGAATTGGATACACACATTCAAAGGAATGATAGTGTACTCAAGATCCTGGTCACAGCCAGATGTGCTGGCACACACCTGTAATCCCAGCACTTGTGTGACTGTGGTAGAAGGATCATGAGTTTAGGCCAGTTAGGGCTACAGATTGAGGCCTTGTCTCAAAACACAAAAGGAAACAACAAAAAAATATAGTGTCCCATTTAGGGGGTCGATGTAACGGCAAGGAGTCAAAAGGGGGGGCCAAAAATAGCTCAGCTCTACCAAATAAAACAGGGTGTTAAATTTGGTTTGTTTTTAGATTTTATTTTATTTGAAATTGTGTGTCTCTCAGAGTGTATATGTGCACATGAGTGCAGGTATCCATGGAGACCAGAAGAGGGAGTTGGATCCCCTGGAGCTGGAGTTACAGGCAGTTGTGAGCTACCTGATAAAGATGCAGGGACCCAAACTCCGGTCCGCTGCAAGAACAATACCAATCTTAACCTCTGAGCCATCTCTCCAGTCCCAGGATCGTAAGATTTGATAATACAAAAATATAGCTAGCTCTGTTAAATAGAGTATCTGCCTAGCATGATTTCATTCCCAGTACCACATAACCAGATATGGTCCCAAGCCTGTGATTCCAGCACTCAGGAAGTGGAGGCAGGAGGACCAGAAGGAGGATCAGAAGTTCAAAGTCATCCTTGGCTACTTGAAATTGTACCCCTCTTTAATTTAGTTTTATTATTTATTTATTTATTTATTTATTTATTTATTTATTTATTTATTTATTTATTTATTTATTTATTTATTTATTTATTTATGAGACAGGGTTTTTTTGTGTAGCCTTGGCTGTCCTGGAACTCTCTGTAGACCAGGCTGGTCTCAAACTCACAGAGATCCACCTGCCTCTGCCTCCCAAGTGCTTTGATTAAAGGTGTACGCCAAGACTGTCTGGCTGAAACTGTCTTAAAAAATAGAAAAATTGAGCTGGAGAGATGGCTCAGAGGTTAAGAACACTGGCTGTTCTTCCAGAGGTCCTGAGTTCAATTCCCAGCACCCACATGGTGACTCACAACTATCTACTATGAGATCTGCCACCCTCTTCTGGCCTGCAGGCAGAACACTCACTGTATACATAATAAATAAATAAATCTTTACAAAAGAAATAGAAAAATTAATGAAGGCATCAGAGTAGCTGGAATAGAGGAGCGACCTACAAAAAGGCTGGAGGATGAAGTTGCAGGGTCTGGAATCATTTAAAAAATTATCACATTTGGGCTGGAGAGATGGCTCAGCGGTTAAGAGCACTGGCTGCTCTTCCAGAGGTCCTGAGTTCAATTCCCAGCAACCACATGGTGGCTCACAACCATCTGTAATGAGATCTGGTGCCCTCTTCTGGCCTGCAGGGATACATGCAAGCAGAGCACTGTATACATAATAAATAAATAAATCTTAAAAAAAAAAAATTATCACATTTTTATTTAATTTGTGGGGGGTGTGTATGGGGGAGCTCACACATGCCCCTGCCCACCTGCCCACCATGTGGGCACTGGGATTAAACTCAGATCATCAGGCTTGGCAGCAGACACCGTTACCTGATGAGCCATCTCTCCAACCCTGGAATTGCTTTTAAAAGCTCTGACACAGCCTAGTGGTGGTGGCGCACACCTTTAATCCCAGGGAGGCAGAGGCAGGTGGATCTCTGAGTTCAAGGCAACCCTGGTCTACAAAGTGAGTTCCAGGACAGCCAGGTCTACACCGAGAAACCTTGTCTAGGGGGAAAAAACAAAAACAAAAACAAAAACCTCTGACATGTGCCAGGTGTAGTGGCACATGCTTTTAATTCTGGCCGAGGCAGGTGGATCTCCTGAGTTTGAGGACATCCTGGTCTATATTAGCAAGTTGTAAGACAACCAGAGTGACATAGTGAGAAAAAAACTCTGATGTACATTTCTTAGAATTCAAAGGGAGACATGTGTGCATGTGTACAGTCGTGGGGGTGTGTCTTTCTGGTGCACAATCATGGGGATGTGGCTTTCTGGGGGTGGGGTGTGCATGCCCAGGGAAGTCTTGAGAAGGTCTTAACTCTCAGTTGATTCTCTTTGAGATTCTGCAGACAACCAGCGGCGTGCAGATGCTTTCTGCCCAACACACTTGCAGAGCTCCTCTGCAAAGAGCAGGAGGCTTCTAGTTCTAGAAGCTTCAGGAAATCCCAGTCTAGTCGTTAGCTGACTACTAGGTCAATGGAGCAAAGACTTCAGCAGCTACGCATGCCCTGGAACCCAGGCTTTGCTTAATTACTGGGAAAGCCATTAAGTAAATAGCAGCTGAAAGATGAAGAACGTCCCAGGGGGCAGAGCTTGGTTTCCAGGGTTGCTAGTGAAATGCCCAGTTTCCAACCAAAAGTTATGCACCGTGCAGAGAAACCCAGGTGAGGGGTGGGAACTGCCGGGCAGTTGGCATGGCGTGGCAAGTAAAGGTGCTTCGTGACCTGAGTTCCATCCAAAGAACCCATGTGAAGGTGGAAGGTGAGAACTCAGTCCTGAAAGTCGTCCCTCTGACCTCCACATGTGTACCATGGCACACGTGTGAGTTCACAAGCACTCACGGGAAATGTTTTTTTAAAAGACGCTGTCCCCGGTGAAGCCTGAAAGCTAAGATTACTAGACAAATATTTTGAATTAGCTGTTTATGGATTGATTGGTTTTGAGACAGTGTCCCATGTAGCCCAGGCTGGCCTTGAGCACATGAGGTGGCTAAAGATGACCTCCTGATCTTCCTGCCGCCACCTCAGAGCTGGGGTTTCAGGTGTGTGTCACCCCAGTTGATGCAGTGCTGTGCATGGAGCCCAGGCATCGGGCAATCACTCCATCAACTGACTGTGTCCTCAGCCCCCAAATTGGCATGTTTGTTTGTTTGTTTGTTTGTTTGTTTGTTTGTTTGTACAGGGTCTCAGTATGTAGCACTGGCTGCCTGGAACTTGCTATGTAGACCAGGCTGGCCTGGAACTCACAGAGACCTGCCTGCCTCTGCCCCCTGAGTGCTGGGATTAAAAGGCAAGAGTGCTGGGTGGTGGGGTACATGGTCTGCAGAGTGAGTTCCAGGTCAGCCAGGGCTACACAGAGAAACCCTGACTTGAAAAACCTAAAAAAAAAGAAAAATAAAATCAAGAGTGGGCCACCACCTCTGACCCCAAATTGACTATTTTAAATATTTTAAATAGCCGATTTGGGATTTGGCATCTTATGAAATCAAACTGGCTGAATAGTCTAGAATTGGCATTATGTTTTATGACCACAGTTTAATTGTGACTTGGGTTGTGCCAAGGCATTTACCACATTTAAGACATACTCAGTGCAGTCTAAATGAATTTTAGAGTCTTTGCATTTGTGATCTTACTTGGTCTCTCTGACAATCTTGCGAAGTGAATTTTGTTGTTTCTTTCTTTCTTTCTTTCTTTCTTTCTTTCTTTCTTTCTTTCTTTCTTTCTTTTTTTTTTTTTTTTTCCGAGACAGGGTTTCTCTGTGTAGTTTTGCGCCTTTCCTGGAACTCACTTTGTAGACCAGGCTGGCCTTGAACTCACAGAGATCCACCTGCCTTTGCCTCCCAAGTGCTGGGATTAAAGGCCTGGCTTGTTGTTTCTTTTCTTTAAAAAAAAGTATGTATGTATGTATGTATGTATATATATATGTATATAAACATATATACTTTTTGTGTGAGTGTATTTATATATACATATTATTAAATGTATTTTTATTATATATGTACACATTACATATATGCCAGTGCTTATGTGGAGGTCAGAGGACAACTTGCAGGAGTCACTCACTTCTCTCCTTCCACCGTGTGGGTGTGGGGGATCGAACCCAGGTCATCAGACTTGGCAGCAAGCACCTTTACTTGCCGAGCCGTCTGGATGGTCCAAATTGTGTTGTTTTCAATACTGGGGTTTATGCAAGGAGCTGGAAGGGTTTAGACCTCCAGGTCTTGGAGATCTCATGTTGCTCCCATCACTATCTGTGAATTAAGTGAAAAACTTTGGATTTATCCCAGCCCACGGAGTAGGTTGGCAAGGCACCATTATTTCCAGAAAGTCTATTTTGTAGCCTGCCTTTGATACTAGCCCGTTCCTCTGTCTATTTAAATAACATTTTCCCATTAATCATATTAATTTTAGAAAAGCTATTTTAAAAACAGTTCAAAAATTGCCACAGTTGCCAGTTTAAAGTCTTTCTTTCCAGTGTCTGCCTATAAATACCCGGCCTCCAAATGTGTCGTATGCACTTATGCATATGCACGAACATATATATTTATACCGTTTTATGAGATTGTCCTCACACTCTATAAATGGGTTCCTAGTCGGCCTCCTCACTTCTTGTGGCATTGTGATGCTCAGAATAGCATAATGGTGAAGGTTAATTGGGCCTTGGAGCCAGAGTGCAACACCCTGTTCCCCATGTGCCTTTGGGAATTATTTAACCCTTTTGTGGCTGATTTTTTTCCTGATCCTAGCGAATCTCTGTTACTCTTTTTTTCTTTCTCCTGTCTATTCTTTCCCCATCTATAGAGATGTGTGCATGGGGTGGGGACTGGGGGGGCACATGTGTACCACAACTTGGGTGTGGAGGTCAGAGGACAGCTTAGTGAGTGTTGGTTCTCTGCTCCCACCATTTGTGGATTCCAGCATAAAACTCGGGTCCTCAGACTTACTGGCAAGCACCCTTGCCCACCGAGCATCTCACTGGCCCCTGTGACCTCTTTCTCCTACCAGCCAATGCGGTCTTTGTCTTCCAGCTGTCTTTCCTTCCCTTCTTCCTCTTCTTTTTCTTCCTCTTCTCTTTAGAGTCTCACTCTGTATCCACAACTATCTTAGAAATCACTATGTACACCCTGTCTCCAAATCATCATCATCATCATCATCATCATCATCATCATCATCATCATCATCCACCATATGGGGGGACCATCGAGATGGCTCCGGTAAAGTCACCTGCCATCATGATGGAAGCAGAGTGCCAACTCCATAGGCTTGTCCTGTGAGCTTCACTTGAGTGCCATGGCACACAATACATATCACACACACACACACATACATACACACTATAAATAAATAACTATAAGAAATCATTTTAGGGCTGGAAAGATGGTTCAGCGGTTAAGAGCACTGGCTGCTCTTCCAGAGGTCCTGAGTTCAATTCCCAGCAACCACATGGTGGCTCACAACCCTCTGTAATGAGATCTGTCGCCCTCTTCTGGCATTCAGGAATACATGCAGGCAGAACATTGTATACATAATAAATAAATAAATCTTTAAAAAAGAAAAAAAGAAATCATTTTAAAAACCTACCATACAGCTGGGTGGTGGTGGCACATGCCTTTAATCCCAGCACTTAGAAGGCAGAGGCAGGCAGATTTCTGAGTTCAAGGCCAGCCTGATATCCAGGGTACATTCTAGGACAGCCAGGGCTACATAGAGAGACCCTGTCTCGAGGAAAAAACCAAAACAAAACAACTAACTAACTAACTAAATACCATACAAGAACGGGGCCAGTGAAGGGTAAAACAACCTCTGTCCTCCAATTCCCAACTTTGGTCTGGAACTTAGAGCTGTCTTGTTTTGGTCTTTATATGATAGGAGTCATTGAATGCCAGTAGATACACAAGGGACGTGGGTTTCGTCATCTCCATTTACAGGGTTTCACTGGAATCGTGGTCACAGATCCCAGAAACTACAAATGCCTTGTTCCATTTCCCAAGTATTTGCTGCTGTTGGTTTGGTCTGTGGCTTGTTTGTGTTGCAATCCTGGGGACGGAACCCTGAGTTCTGGACCAACCTATAAACACACCAAGTGCCTCTAACCTTTGCCCTCTTGCCCGTGTATTCCCGAATCTTTGACTGCTCTTTTCTCCCCTGCCTCTTCCTTGGGCCCTCCCTCTGTCCTCTTATGAGATCTTGTTGGACTAGCTCATGCTCATCCCCCTCCCTTCCCCTCCCCTCTCCACCCCTCACCGCCTGGCAGTGGGAGGTGTGACTCCAGGCTGTGGCAAGTATGACTTGAGTGCTCTGCAGCCAGAGTTCTGTCTGCGGTGGCTACTCCTGTGCAGTCGGGATCTCGAGTTTTATCACAGAGAAGAATTTCAGGACCATCTATAGCAGTGGGTCTCGACCTGTGGGTCTTGACCCCTCTCGCAGGGGTTGACTAAGAGCATCGGAAAACATAGATATTTACATTATAATTTAAAACATTAGCAAAAATACAGTTTTCAAATAGAATGAAGATAATTTTATGGTTGGGGTCACCACAATACAAGGAACTGTATTAAAGGGTCACGGCCTTAGGAAGGTTGAGAACCACTGATCTATGTATGGGAAATAAAGTTGGGTTTTAAAGAATCAAGAAAGGGGCTGGAGGCGTGGCTCAGTGCTTAAGAACACACTCTGCTTTTGCAGAGGACCAGAGTTAGTTCGTGCGCCCACAGCGGGCAGCTCACACCACCTGACCCTCAGCTCCAGGATATCTGGCTCCCTCTTCTGGCCTCCACAGGTACTTGCACTCATGTGAACAACCGACCTCTGTCTCCTACACATAAAATCAACATAAATAAGCCAGACGATAGTGGCACACATCTTTAATCCCAGTACTTGGGAAGAAGGGCAGATGGATCTCCAGGTTCGAGGCCAGCCTGGTCTATATAGTGAGTTCTAGGACAGCCAAGACTACCAAGAGAAACCCTGTCTCAAAAAATCAAAATAAATAAATCCTTAAAAAAAGATCATGAGTTCAAGGCCAGCTTAAGCTACATGGCAAGGCCCTGCCTCAGGGGCAAAAAAAACCCCTTGTGTTTCCAGGCTGAAGTGAAAATGGTATCCTTCTTTTCCATATTACATTTATGTGTGTATGGGGGGGGGCATGTGTCAGTGTGTGCTTACGTGTGTGTGTGCGTGTTTGTGTGTTTGCATGTGTGTGTTTGTGTGTGTGTGTTTGTGTGTTTGCATGTGTGTGTTTGTGTGTGTGTGTTTGTGTGTGTGCATGTGCGTGTGTGTTTGTGTGTGTGCATGTGCGTGTGTGTTTGTGTGTGCGTGTGTGTTTGTGTGTGTGCATGTGCGTGTGTGTTTGTGTGTGTTTGTGTGTGTGTTTGTGTGTGTGCATGTTTGTGTGTTTGTGTGTACGCGTGTGCACGTGTGTGTGTGTGTGTGTGTGTTCCACCATGTGGGTCCTAGAATTGATTTGGGTTGTTTGTTGGTTTTGCAGTACTGGTGACTGACTCGGGACTTACCATATTGATGCCCTACCACAATGAAAGATGGCGATTGGCACAATCTGGAGTCAGACCTTTTCCCCCTATGGCAGTGGTTCTCAACTTGTGGGTCTTGACCTCCTTGGGGGTTGAATGACCCTTTCACAGGGGTTGCCTAAGACCGTTGGAAAACATAGATATTTATTTATATTACAATCCGTGACAGTAGCGAAATTAGTTATGAAGTAGTAACAAAATTTTATGGTTGAGGGGGTCACCGCAGCATGAGGAACTGTGTAAAGGGGCGCAGCATTGGGAAGATGGAGACCCACTGCTCTACAACAGAGCCTACCTCTCATCACCCACCCACTCCTTACTGTCTGTGATGTTGAGCGTTGTTGAATTGACAGAAGCCAGACTCAACTGGTACGTGGACCTCTGGACATGCCTGTTGATAGCATAGATTGAGAGGGGAAGATAAGCCCACTCTGGGCGGCGCCATTCCCTTCGTGGGATCCTTGATTATATAAAGAGAGAAAAGGGGCCGAGCAGCAGCACGCCTTCAGCACTCTCTGCTTCCTGAGTATGGATGTGACGTGACCAGCTGCTTCAAACCCTGCCACCCTGACGCCGCTCGCCACCATGGACTGCGCCCTGAACTGTAAATTAGAGTAAGCTTTTTCTCCCTTAAGGTGTTTTTGGTCATAGCGTTTTATCACAGCCACAGGAAGAGGAAGTGGGATAATTTCTCCCATCTTAGCTTCTTGGGTGCTCGTTTCCCTTAGACCTTCCTCCTTCCTCCTTCCTCTTTCCTCCTGCCTCTCAGTAGACATTGGAAAGAGGAGACCCTCCACGGAATGTGGACCTTCTTCTCTACTTCTGATTTGCGTAGCTGGAATTTTAGGGCAAACATCCGTGCTGCTCCTGGAGTCGCCAAGGACTTGTCAGCCAGAACATGAATGGTAGGAAGCAGAAGATAATCAGTCAGTGTGGACTGGAAGGAGCGGTAGATAAAAGGGGCTACTGGCCAGCGAGCTCCAGAGATCCCCTTCTCCACCCACCCTGCTCCACACGGAGTTCAGGCGTCTGCAGCTTTTGTATGTGGTGTGCTGGAGATCTGACCCCAGGTCCTCCTGCCTTCAAAACAAACGCTTTCCTGACTGAACCACCTCTTCAGTCCCAACAAGGGCAGCTTCTGAGTCCCTGTTCTACTTCATGGCTCCGTGACGTTATTACCCCATCCCCTCTTCATCGGCGTCTCCCCCAAGCCTGGTTCACTTCCTCACTTTCTCAGGCCCATTCTCTCTTTGGTGCCCTCCGTCTTCCATCCATTCCCCACCCCCCAGTGTCCATTCCTAGTTATTTCACCCACCCCCACACGCCAATCTTCCCTTCTTCAGATGGCCCACTGCCTTCTCTGGAATTTTCCATCTCCTAAGGAGTTTCCTGTGGTTCCCCACCCATCTCCTCCATCAGTTAGTTATCCAGGGGAGGTGAACAAAACTCACAGTGTTTTTCCTCCCTCCCTCCCTGACTTCTTGTCCTTTAGGGCATGACTAACACCTCCTTACTGTGGGGGCTGTCTGTCCCTTAAATGCCTTAAATATGTCAGACTCTAGAAGTTGGAACCAAAAACAGCTCTTAAACCGGACTTCCTTCTTGCCTCAGGCAGATCGACACTCTGGTGTTTGCAGAGACCCCCTACACCCTGCCTCAAGCTAGAATCCTAACCTTCCCCTCCCTCCACAGCCTACCTTATCCTCTCCTCCATCCCCTTCCCTTACCTGCCCTTCCTGCCCCACCCTGTATCCACCTCACCCCACATCTTCCTAGCCCTTCTTCTCCCAATGCCTTCAGTATTTGGAACAAAAGCCCTTTGCTGGCCCATGATACCACAGGATCGATCCCCTTTAAGGAACCGCTATCCCATTCATAAAGCTCTCCTGTCTGGGGGCAGAAATAGAAAAGACTCCCCCAGGGAGGGGCTGGGGATGTGGCTCAGTGGAGCTGCCATCTTGCTTAGCCTGTAAAAGGTTCTTGATTCTATCCCTAGTACCCTAGATAAATAAAATGGAATGAAAATATCCTGGGGCAATGAATGGGGCCTAAGGGGGGGAGGGACATTTTCTCCTGTGGTGTAGCCATAGGTCAGGTGCCCGAGCTCCTGCAGACAATCCTTCACACACACACACACACACACACACACACACACACACACACACACACACACCGCTCCTGTAAGCAACCTGAGTTAAAATCAGTGGGTCACCAAGGGGCGGGGCATGAAGGTCCTATTTCTTTTTCTTTCTTTTCTTGAAGCTTGAACCCAGGACCTCATGTGTGCAAGGCAAGCGCTCTGCCCACTGAGCTATCTGCCCGGTCCCTAGTGATTCCCGGGGCTAGAGACGTGGCCCATCAGTTCAGAGCACTGGCGGTTCTTGCAGAGGACCTGAGTTCGGTTCCCAGCACCTGTGTCAGGAGGCTCCCAACTGCCTACAGCTCCAGCACCGAGGGACCAGACCCCTTTGGCCTTGGGGGACACCTGCACACACATGTGCATACCGGTCCCACATACTCGTGATTAAAAAGAATAAAAATAAATCTTGGCAATGATTATCACTGGCTGTGGTAATTAGCAGATGTGGTGTTTAATTAGAAAGTTGGCTAGTGGGGCCGGAGCCATGGCTCAGAGGTTAAGAGCAGTGGCTGCTCTGGAACCGTCTCTCCAGCTCCATGGGGCTTCTGGTTTAGCGGCTTCTCAGGCTTCAAAACTGTGGGATGTATTTCCTGCATGTGGGTCCTTAAGACCCTATTACCCTTTCTCTCCTCCTCCCCTCCCCCCTTCCCTCTCTTCCCCTTCCCTCCTCTCCTCTCTTCTCCTTTCTCACTCCTGCCATTCTTTAAGACAGGCTCTCATATAGCCCAGGCTAGCCTCCAGCTGGCTATGTAGTTGAGGGATGACCTTGAACTCCTGATCCTTAAACCTCTACCTCCCAAGTGTTGGGATTCTGGGTGTGCACCACCACACCAGACTTTTCTCTTTTGAGACAAGGTCTTACTGTATGTATAGCCTAGACTGGATTCAAACTCAGCTATCCCCCTGCCTCAGCCTCTTGAGTGCTGGAATTACAGCCATGCACCACTACACCCTGTCCCCCTTCCTCCTTTTCATGCAGGCCTGTGCTTGGCAGGTACTCCTCCCCCCAAACCCCCCGGGCTACCTGCATGAACAGCTGAGTCCTGCTAAGTGGTTTTTGTGCGAAGTCCGTGTCGTGACTCTTTAAAAAGCAGCACAGGGGTGGGGGGTGGGGGATGAACACAGAGCTAAAAATAGCCCAGGATCAATTTAGGGAGGGGGCTTGTCTTCCTTTCTGTTCGCTCTCCCCCAGGCCTGTAAATTGCTGCTGTTCCACAGCTGGGCTGGGCTAGCTCCTTGTAAAGCTGTAATAATATGGAATTACCCTGGCTGCCAGCCTCCCCAGGGCAAGGATGCTGGCACTCTGACCACAGGCATCTCCGAGCAGGAATCCTGGTCCTCTGCTTGGTGCATTTGGTCCACACTTGCACGCACACATCTCCACCTCAGATGTATCTGAGACTGGTGGTATTTGGTCCACACTCGTACGCACACATCTCTACCTCAGATGTATCTGAGACTGAGGCACACGCTCCTCAGCGTAGCACGCAAGAGTCTTAGGCAGGAGGAATGCGGGTTCTAGCCCAGCCCGGACTAAATACTCAGACCCTGTAACAGATGAGATAACTGGACAGAGGTATAATCCTGGACTTGGCCTCTTGGGGAAGAGCCCTGGAAAAACTCTTGGCCTCTTAGAGGACGAAGCTCATTGCTTCTGGGCTGGGCAACCAAGGGGCTTCCGAACTGCTGGCTGCATGGAGGACCCCGCCCAGGCTGCTGAGCAGGCAGGGCCCAGGAGCTCCAGCTTACTGGGTCCTTGGCAGAGACTTGCAGGCTGGTTGCTGACTCAGGGGTTTGTCTGAGTGGCTCCCAGCTGTCTCCATGAATTTAGTACGTCCCCTCACCACTGCTGGCCACCCACATCTTACAGGAGAAGACTTTTAAAATCCAGAACCTGGCAATGTTAAGTACCATCTGAAGGTCTGTGTTTCCTCCCTGTGGGGTCTCTTTCAGAGCTGTTCCGGGGATAGAGGGGGTAAAAAGGTATAGGGCGCAGGTTTCGTCGGCGAAGGAAGAGTCACGAGCCGTGGTTATCAGAGTTAGAATGGGCTTTATTAGAGAGGAGAGAGGATAGGAGACAGAGACAGAGACAGAGAGACAGAGACACAGAGAGAGAGACGCGGAGAGAGAGACGCGGAGAGAGACAGAGAGAGCGTGCGGGTGCATGTCTGGCTTTTAGGCTGGGACTCAGTTGCCCGCTCATGATGTAATAAGGCATCAGACCCCGAGCTGCACTTATACAGAATCCTTACGGGGGGGGGGGCGGGGGGGATCCTTTCTCAGTATGTCAGCTATTTGGAAACTGTCAGCAAAGACCTTGGCCACCTATGTTTGAGTGGCATTATAAAGGGGAGAAATAGATGCCCAAGGGACAAAGGGCTTAAAGATCTCCTCTTTTTTGTTTGTTTGTTTTTTGTTTTGTTTTGTTTTTGTAAGACAGGGTTTCTCTGTAGCTTTGGCACCTTTCCTGGAACTCACTCTGTAGCCCAGGCTGGCCTCGAACTCACAGAGATCCGCCTGCCTCTGCCTCCCGAGTGCTGGGATTAAAGGTGTGTGCCACCACAGCCTGGCAGAGATCTCCTCTTATAGCTTACATAGAGTGTGGCTAAGGGATGGAAAATTCCGTGTTGAAGCTTGGAAATTCCCAGTATAGGAGAAGCCAGAAGGGAAGTCCCATGCTTCCTCCTCTCCTGTACCTGTTGGCATCAGCCAAGACCAGGGTTGGCTTCCTGAGTCCTGGCTGAAAAGATGATAAAAGGCACTGGTTACTTCGTGGAAAAGTCACGAGCCACGGCCACAACTACCTAGTTACAGAGAGCTTTATTAGGTGGAAGAGGGGGGTGGGGTACAAGAGAACCAGGCCTAGGAAGGAACACCTGTGGAGGGCAGAAAGAAAGTTGGGGATGCGGGGGGGGGGGGGGGGGGACGACAAGACCCTGAACTGCGCATGTGCGGTCATGTAGCTAGAGTGAGGGCAGAATTCTAACACTGGCTCTGGTTGTTGGGTATGTACCCAGTCTTGGCTGTAAGAACTGGAGTGTGAGCCGGGGCAGTGGTGGTGCACACCTTTAATCCCAGCACTCAGGAGGCAGAGCCAGGCGGATCTCTGTAAGTTCGAGGCCAGCCTGGTCTACAGAGCGAGATCCAGGACAGGCTCCAAAACTACACAGAGAAACCCTGTCTCAAAAAAGCCAAAAAAAAAAAAAAAAATGGAGTGTGGCTCAGTGGTAGAGCCCCTGCCTAGAATCCCCCAGTGAGGGACTGGGGTGAGGCTCAGTGGTAGAGCCCCTGCCTAGAATCCCCCAGTGAGGGGCTGGGGTGTGGCTCAGTGGTAGAGCACCTGCCTAGAATCCCCCAGTGAGGGGCTGAGGTGTGGCTCAGTGGTAGAGCACCTGTCTAGAATCCCCCAGTGAGGGGCTGGGGTGTGGCTCAGTGGTAGAGCACCTGCCTAGAATCCCCCAGTGAGGGGCTGGGGTGTGGCTCAGTGGTAGAGCCCCTGCCTGGAATCCCCCAGTGAGGGGCTGGGGTGTGGCTCAGTGGTAGAGCCCCTGCCTAGAATCCCCCAGTGAGGGGCTGGGGTGTGGCTCAGTGGTAGAGCCCTTTACTTGAATCCACTAGTGTACGGCTGGATTTTTATCCCTAGCACTGGGGAAGAAAGAAAAAAAAAAAAAAGAATCCCAGAGAGATAGCTTCCTTCCAGCATTTAAAATGCTGATGCCTACCCTGTCTAGAAATAGGTGACATCAGAAACCCTAGAATAGGACCAGGGTCTCAAATGATTGCAGTGCAGAGGCCAATTGCTTGTCAGGCCTGGGATCCAGAGTCACCCTGCATGCCCTGTCCCTGTAAGCTTTGGAATTGCCTGAGACCTGGAAGTCTAGTGTCTGTACACACACACCCTCCAGAAACAGTATTTTAAGAAGGCTAGGCATAGTGACACAGGCTTTATGATCCAAGCACCGGGAAGGTGGACACTAGTGGATTCTGGGAGCTTGTTGGCCAGGCAGACTAACCTCCCATGAGACCCAGGCCAGTGAGAGACTCTATCTGAAAAACTAAGGCGGGGGCCTGGCATGGTAGTTCACATCTTTAGTTCCAGCACTCAGGAGGCAGAGACAGGCAGATCTCTGAGTCTCTAAATAAATACGTAAAACTTAAGTAAGGTAGACAATTATCTTAATTGCCGTAATGAGACACCATGACCAAAGCGACTCGGGGAGGAAAGGGTTTACTTGGCTTACACTTCCAAATCACTATTCATTATCAAAGGAAGTCAGGACAGGAACTCAAAACAGAGCAGGAACCTGGAGGCAGGAGCTGATGCAGAGGCCGTGGAGGAGGGCTGCTTACTGGCCTGCTCCTCATGGCTTGCTCAGCCTGCTTTCTTATAGGACCCAGGACCACCAGCCCAGGGATGGCACCACCTACAATAGACAGGGCCCTCCCCCATCCATCACCAATTAAGAAAATGCCTTACAGTCAGATCTTATGGAGGCATTTTTCTCAATTGAGACTCCCTCCTCTCTGATGACAGTATCTTGTGTCAAGTTGACATAAAACCAGCCAGGACAACAGTGCTTGATGAACAATACCCAAGGCTGACTTCTGGCCTCCACATACATGAACACATACAACATCCCCCCACCCCCCACCCCCGTGCACCCAGACATACAGACAAGAAAATATCAAGGCCAAGTCGTCCGGGTTTATACACTTCAGTGGGTCCCAGAAGATAAGACACTTGGAACGCCTCAGCTGTCCCTCCTTAGCCAGACCAGGAGGCCACACTTCCAGACACCTTATGCCAATGAATGTGCATGTTAGGCTCGTGGGGGCGGTGCCCCAGACCGACCTTGGCTGGGCTGACTACAGAGCACTTGACCTTTGCTGGCTCTGAGTGGTGCTTCTTCTCATTACTCATTGATGTCAAAGCTCTCAGCCGTCCCCGGGGACAGCTCTGACATCCCCAGCTGGTGCCCAGAGAGTGCTCTGGGGCAGACCCATCTTTGCTGATGGCCTCTCTTCTAAAGGACAGACAGACTGTCAGCGGAAAGTGATTGGAGCCTTTGCTGGGCTGAGTTGAGCCTCGTAGGAGTGGACGGTGGGTATAGTTGGAAGCGGACGTTACTGCTTATGGGGACTTGGGGGAGCCACCGTCTTCACTGTGGGTCAGCGTCTAGACTGTGTGATAGGTCTGACACAAGGTCCCATGTCGCACAGGCTGGTCTCTAACTCACTCTAGCTGAGGATGACCTTGAATTCTTCATCCTCCTGCCTCCAGATATTGAGTGCTAGGATAATAGGTGTGTGTATACCACCATGCCCTGTTTAGGTGGTGCCAGGGATGGACCCAGGGCTTCATGCTGGGCAAGCACTTTACCAACGGAGCGCCATCCTCAGCCCTGTAACTAGGTCTTTATTGGGTTGCCCTTGCCAGGACTTGGGTGCCGCCAGGCCAGTGCCTTGGAGGGAGGTTTGTGGAGTGTGCAGTCCACCTCCTGTTTGGTCCATTAGGCAAACACAACACATATGGGATTGTCCTCCCCTCAGATGTGACCATTTGTGGCAGGTCACCAGGGGACCCGAGGCCCCGGCACCTGCTCTGGGGTCAGCTCAGGACTTGGGCCAGAGCTACTGACATTCTGCTTTTTTCAGGATCACAGAGGGCAACAAGACTGGGAATAGCCATGGCTATTCAGAATGCTAAATTTGTCTTTCGGGGGATGAGTCCAAGAAATCCAGGGCCATCCAGGACATTCTCCTGGGGACCAGCTGGCCCAGGAGAGTTGCTTAGCTCCACCCTAGTGCCCCTATATGTGGTGATTAATCTTGATTGTCTCCTTGATGAGATTTAAAATCTTGAGTCCTAGGCCTGCAAGATGGCTTGGTTGGCAAAGGTGATTGACACCAAGACTGATAACCTGAGTTCGATCCCTAGGACAGACACATAATTGTGGAAGAAGAACACTAACTCATTCCCTCAAGTCAACCTTTGACCCTTCACATGTTCTCTCTCTCCCTCTCCCTTCCTCTCTCTGACATACACTGCGTGCACACGCGCACACACACACACACACACACACACACACACACACACACACAAACACACACGCACGCGCACTCGCAAATTAAAATGTATCAGGTGTGGTAGAGGACGCATCTAATCCCAGCACTGGGATATCAGAGATAAGGCAGGCTTATCTCTGAGTTTGAAGCCAGTCTGGACTACATATTGAGTTCCAGGTCAACCATAATAATAAATGTCTCAAAAATAAATAAATAAAATGTAATCAATCTAATGGTGAAGGTGTTTCCAGAGATACTTAGCTAAGGAGGGAAGATTCCCCCCCCCCCCCAATGTGGTGGGCTGGGGTCTCAGACTGATTCAAAAAGAATGGAGATTTGCCTGCTGTCTTAGTCAGGGTTTCAATTACTGTGAAGAGACACCATCACGGCAGCAACTCCTATAAAGGAAAACATTTAATTGGGGTGGCTTAGAGATTCAGAGGTTTAGTCCATTATCATCATGGTGGGACAGGGGGGCGTGCAGGCAGGCATGGTGCTGGAGAAGGAGCTGAGAGTCCTACATACTGACTTGCAGGAAGCAAGCATATCTGACACCTCAAAGCCCACCCCCACAGTGACACACTTCCTCCAACAAGGCCATACCCACTCCAACAAAGCCACACCTCCTAATAGTGCTACTCCCTATGAGTTTATGGGGGCCAATTACATTCAGACTACCACACCTGGTATGCACAAAGTCCTGAGTTCCATCCTCAGTGCCACACAAACCCGGCATTGGGGGACAAGCCTGTAATCCCAGCAGTCAGGATGGGGAGGCATCAGGATCAGGAGTTAGAGGTCATCCTCAAGTACACACCAAGGTTGAGGTTAGCCTAAGCTTTGGTGATGGCATGTTATGAATGCACTAATTAGTCCATTGATTAGATCAGAGCCCTCAGGATACATCTCTGGAGGCACCTCACAGGCATGTGCGGAGGGATGCTTAACCAATCGGTAGGGGGTTCTTCTTTTCTTTTTCCATTTTTCCTCTTTTTCTTTCTTTCTTTCTTTCTTTCTTTCTTTCTTTCTTTCTTTCTTTCTTTCTTTCTTCCTTTCTTCCTTCCTTCCTTTCTTTCTTTTTAAATTTGTTTTTTCTAGACAGAGTTTCTCTGTGTAGCCCTGACTGTCTTAGAACTCACTCTGTAGACCAGGCTGGCCTTGAACTCACAGAGATCCACCTGCCTCTGCCTCCCGAGTGCTGGGATTAAAGTTGTGTGCTACCGTTGTGTTGTCTGGCTCTCTTTTGGTGCACGCCTTTAATCCCAGCACTCGGGAGGCAGAGGCAGGTGGATCTCTGTGAGTTCGAGGCCAGCCTGGTCTACAGAGTGAGTTCTAAGACAGTCAGGGCTACACAGAGAAACTCTGTCTAGAAAAAACAAATTTAAAAAGAAAGAAAGGAAGGAAGGAAGAAAGGAAGAAAGAAAAAGAGGAAAAATGGAAAAAGAAATATATATATTATATATATCTATATATATTTATATAATAGATATATATATCTTTTTATTTTTAAAGATTTATCTTGTAACCAGGCATAGTGGTTCATACCTTTATTCCCAGCACTTGGGAGAGGCAGGCTT
Organism: Peromyscus eremicus; assembly: GCF_949786415.1. NCBI lineage: Eukaryota > Metazoa > Chordata > Mammalia > Rodentia > Cricetidae > Peromyscus > Peromyscus eremicus. Next base: position 24,884,594 of record NC_081438.1, on the reverse strand, counting down.
ATCTCTGCGTTTGAAGACAAGATAGCCAGGCCTACACAGAGAAATCTTCTCTCAAAAAAACAAACTGAGGGCTGGAGAGATAGCTCAGAGGTTAAGAGCACTGACTGTTCTTCCAGAGGTCCTGAGTTCAATTCCCAGCAGCCACATGGTGGCTCATAACCATCTGTAATGAGATCTGGTGCCCTCTTCTGTATACATAATAAATAAATAGATCTTAAAAAATATCTTTAAAAAACTGAACAACAACAAAGATTTATTTTATTACTTTAATTGTGTGTGTGTACGCGTGCCATACACATGTGCGCAGGTATCCACAGAGGCCAGAAGGGTACATCAAATCCCCCAGAGCTGCAGCTAGAAGTATTCGTGAGCGTCTGTTGTGGGTGCCGAGATCCAAATTCCAGTTCTCTGATAGAGCAGCAGTGAAGGGTCTCATCCACTGAGCTGGCTCCACTCTTTCTCATCCCCTTCCTATTTCCTCATTTCTTCCTTTCCTAGTTTTTCATTTGATTTATTATTGTGTGCGAGTGTATATGATTGGGTCATGTGTCTCATGGCATAAATGTGGAGGTCAGGGGACAACTGTGGAGTCTGTTCTCTCCATTCACCGTCATGTGGGCTCCAGGGTTCACAGGCAAGAGCTTTTATGCGAAGGGCTATCTCTCCAGCCCGTGTTGTACGGTTTGAAGAAGTGTCTTATGTAGCCCAGGCTGGCCTTAAACTCACTATGTAGCCAAAGATGACCTTGAATTTCTAATCCTCCTGCCTCTGTCTCCTGAGTGCTAGGATTACATGTATGTGCACCATGCCAGGTTCATGTGACATTGGAATGGAGCTCAGGGCTTCATGGGTTCTAGGCAAGCGCTCTGCCCACTGAGCCTCAACCCAGTCCCATCTTTTCATTGGAAAAATGAAAGCACAGTAGACAAAGTGGAAGAAACTTAAGGTGGGTGTGGTAGTGCACACCTGTAACCCCAGCACTCTGGAGGCAGGTCAGGAGCTGGAGAGATGGCTCAGTGTTTAAGAGCACTGGCTACTCTTCCAGAGGATCTGGTGAGTCTCAGCATCCACTACACATGCAGGTCACAACTTTTTATATACATACATACATACATACATACACACATGCGTACATACCTTTATTTATCGTATGAATGATTTGTCTTGCATGTATATCTGTTCACGACCTGTGTGCCTGGTCCCTGTGGAGGTCAGAAGAGGGCATCAGATCCCCTGGAACAGGAGTTACATGTGGCTGTGAGCCACTGTGTGGGTGCTGGGAATTGAACCTGGGTCCTCAGCAAGAACAGCCAGTGCTCTTACCTGCCAAGCCATCTCTCCAGCCCCTGACCCCACCCCCACACACCATCTTTAACTCCAATTCCAGAGGATCTATGCCCTCTTCTGGCCTCCATGGGCACCAGGCACACATGTGGTGCACAGACCTACATGCAGACAGCACACTCATACACATAAAAATAAATCAATCATTCCCGGCCAGCATTCGCTACATAGAGAGACCCTGTCTCAAAACAAAACAAACAAACAAAAATAATAATAAACAAAACGGCCAAGCATGGTGGCACAGGCCAGTGATTCTAGCACTTGGAAGGTAGGAGCAGGAGTCAGAAATTCAAAGTCAGCATGGCTATGTAAGAGAATCTGAGGTCCAATTGGGCTACCTGAGACCCTGTCTCTAAAGAAGAAAAATAGGGCCTGTGGAGATGGCCCCCTCGCTAAAGGCGCTTGCCACCAAGCCTGAAGACCTCTGATGCCGAGAACCCACATGGCAGAAGGGGAAAATTCGTCTTGAAAGTTATCCCCTGACCCCACCCCCACACAGCATGGCACACACGACCTCACACACTTGTGTGCACATGCACACAAAACAAACAGTTGTGAAAAAAAATACAAAACAAAACAAAACCAAGAATCTACGGTCCATCTCTGCTTATTCCCGAGGCTCCGTCCCTGCTTATACCGAGGCTCCATGGTCACTATGCCTTATAACTCTATCAGCAAGTATCCATGTAGTCATAACAGCACATTCTGCCCCAGACTACCCGATGGCTCACAGGGACTGGGTGAGATAATAGACCAGAAGGCATTTTGCAAACACTGCAGTCCTGTAGAGAGCTTTATTTTCAAAAACAATAGCATAACAACTAAGGCTACAGAGGCCCTTGGACAAGGACGATTGTTTGAGTACTAATAAGTAACCTTGTTACTCGGAATTACTGAAATTTAACACCTCCACAGCATAGTGCTCTGTAACAAGGCCCTGCCCTAGCTTGGCATTCAAGGCCATTGGTGTGGTATGTGTAGGGCTAGGCTTCACAAATCTGCTCACCAGTAGGTGTCAGCCTCCACCAGGACACATCCACCAACCTCTGTGTAGGTTTGTCAAGAAATGGCAGATTTCTCACCTCCTCTGTAAACCTTTGTGGTGCTGAGGATTTCAGTCCTGCTAGGACAACACTGTCACTGAGCCACACCCCAGCCCCTCACTGGGGGATTCTAGGCAGGTGCTCTACCACTGAGCCACACCCCAGCCCCTCACTGGGGGATTCTGGGCAGGGGCTCTACCACTGAGCCACAACCCCAGCCCTCTTTATGCTTTTTATTTTGAGACCGGGTCTCACTAAATTGTTACAGATGAGCAGCCTGAGGAAGAGGGAGAGGTAGAAGGCTAGGAGAAGGTAGACTGCAAGGGAAGGAGAGGAGGCCATAGCGTTAAGGATCTTGGTGCAAAATAAACCAAATGAGGGTTTGCTTTTTATTTAAGGTAGGCTGATGGGAAATTACCATTATAAATTATAATTAATTTACTGTAAGAAGAATGAGAGAAGAGACTAGACATAGGTGGATCAGTTCAGAGGATGTTTTCGTTTTAAATTTTCCATTTATTTACTTTGTATTGGTATTTTGCCCACATTGGTGTCTGTGTGAGGGTTTCAGATTTTGGCATTAGAGATAGTTGTGAGCTGCCGTGTGGAGGCTGGGAGTTGAACCCGCGTCCTCTGGAAGAGCAGTCAGTGCTCTTACCCATTGAGCCATCTCTCCAGCCCTTGTTTTAAATTTTTTTATTACATTTATTTACTTTGGGGGGGAACACACACGTGCCACAGTCCTTATGTGGAGGTCAGATGACAACTTATGGGAGTCCCTTGACGCCTTTCATCACGGGGGTCCCAGGGATCGAACTTAGATCATTTGGCTTGTCAGCAAGTGTCTTTACCTGCTGGGCCAGCTTGCCAGTCCTCAGAGGCTGTTTTTGTTTGTTTGTTTATGGTTTTTCGAGACAGGGTTTCTCTGTGTAGCTTTGCGCCTTTCCTGGAACTCGCTTTGTAGACCAGGCTGGCCTCGATCTCACAGAGATCCGCCTGCCTCTGCCTCCCGAGTGCTGGGATTAAAGGCGCGCCACCACCGCCCGGCTCAGAGGCTGTTTTATTACGGCACCTTGGCGTTGCCTGCCCCTGGTTGGCCTGTCCTCTTTTGTCACCTCTTCAGGATAAGATAACCCTACAGAAAACATCACAGCCCCTGGGCAGCCTAGTGCTGGAGCGGGAGCACCAGCATTTGCTGATCTTTGAGCAGTGCGTGCACCTCCTGTAATTGCTACAATAAAGCTGACCGCACGCTCAGTAGTTAGAACATCAGAATTCTGGGGCCAGTGTCATGGCTCAGTGGGTAAGGGGCGCTTGCCACCAAGCCCAGTGACCCGCGGACCCGAGTTCGATCCTTGGGACCCACATGGTGGAAAGAGAACTCATTCCTGCAAGTTGTCTTCTCTCTCTCTCTCTCACACACACACACACACACACACACACACACACACACACACACACGAAACCAACAACAAATGAATGTGATTTAAAAACAGAAACAGAATCCTGTCTTCTCACAGCCCTGGAGGCCAGAAGCTGGAAATTTATGTTACTTAGGTCACAATCTAAGGGGATGACACAGGTTAAGGAAATGGCTCAGTGGGTTAAAAGTGTATGTTCCTTAAGTATGAGGGCTTAAGTTCGAATCTCCAGTGCCTAGCTAAAAAGTTAGATATCCATGCACACCTATCAATCAGCACTCTAGAGGCTTTGACAGGGGATTGCTGTGAGTTCAAGGCCAACCTGGACTATATCTAGTGAGTTCCGGGTGGGGGAGGGGATAGCAAGACCTTGTCTTCTAAAGCAACCCAGCTGGGTGTGCACACCTTTAATGCCATCACTCAGGGGACAGTTCCTGGCCAAATTCTAGGCCAGCCAGGGCCATGTAGTGCCTGTCTCAAAAAAAGAAAAATAATATAATAATAATAATAATAATCATCCTACATTTGTAAGGGAGAAACAGGAGAAATATTACACTGAGTATATGAGACCTTGTCTTTAAAAAAAGCCTTGGCCAACGGTGGTGGCGCATGCCTTTGAGCCCAGTACTCAGAAGGCAGAGGTGGGTAGATCTCTGAGTTCAAAGCTAACTTGGTCTACAGAGCTAGTTCTAGTTCTAGGACAGCTAGAGTTACACTGAGAAACCATCTCAAAAAAAAAAAAAAAAAAAAAAAAAAAACACCCAAAAACAAAGACAAGAAAAGGCAGCCAATAACAACAGCCCACACTCAAGTAAAGAGTGTCTGCTGGGAATCCTTGATCTGTCAACCAATTCCAGACTTAATGGTTCACAAATTATTTGACTATTTTTGAGGCAGTATATTTTTATTGTAGCTCCTGGCTGTGTAGCCGAGGCTACTCAGGAAACCCCATCCTCCGGCCTTACTTAGTGCTGGGATTGCCACCACACCCAGCTCCTGCACATAGTTCAGCCGGTAGATCACTCTGATTGCATGCTCACCCGCACCCACCACAAGGCTTGCCGAGAAACAGTCCCAACTTCATTGATAAGAACTCTGATTACAAAGGGAGGGGGCTGCCAGCCTGCCCAGCTGACTCTTTCCTGTAGGTACAGAGGCCAGGGGTCTACTTCCTGGTAGTGAGTGGGGCCTATCCCTTCTTCCTTTGAAAGTCTAATCAAGCTCATCCTCAGCTACACAATAAGGAGGCCAGCCTGGGCTTCTCCAGACTCTGTCTCAAAAGAGAGAGCCAGCCTGTCAAGGCTACTGCAGACCTTTGGTCCCAGCACTTAGGGAGGCAGAGACAAGCAGATCTCTATGGGTTTGGGGCCAGCCTGGTGTATAGAGAGAGTTCCAAGCCAGCTATAGGGCTACACAGTGAAACCATCTTAAAACACAAAACCAGGGGCTAGAGAGATGGCTCCGAGGCTAAGAGCACTGGCTGCTCTTGTCGAGAACCTAGGTTCGGTTCCCAGAACCCACATTGTGGTGCACAACCATCTTTAACTCCAATTCGAGGGAATCCAATGTCAGTCTTCTGACTCCTACAGGCACCAAGTGTCATGCACATGGTACGCAGGCATACACATAAAGTACGCTGGCAAAACACATAAAATAACATAGATAAACCATTTAAGGGGGTGGTGGTGCGCGCTTAGATAAAGAGTTTGCCGTGCAAGGGAGAGTGCTTGAATTCAGATCCCCGGAACCCATGTGAAAAGCTGGCCACACTGTCTCATCCCAGTGTTGGCGAAGGGAAGATGGATGTCTCCCTGGGACTCGCTGTCCAATCAGCCTAGCCAAATCAGTGAGAGACCCTGTCTCAAAAAATACGGCGGAGGGCTAGCAAGATGGCGCCTCCTGCCAAGCTTCACTGCCCATTTGTTATTCAAGACCCTGCATGATGGAAGGAGAGAATGGACCCTTGAAAGTTGCCCACTGGACGCCACACCTGTGCTATGACACCTGTATGTGCATGGGCACAGAGGGATGAAGACATGTGCCTTTCATCCTCCATCTCACCTCCCTCCCTATGCACCATACATACAAAATACAAAGGTTTTAAAAGGTGTATGCTCTAACTGTAGGGCATCTCTGGAAGCCCTCTGGAGCTTGGGGGTACTGTCTGTATTGAGGTTTATTACCAGGAGCCACTTCATTCTCCTCTGGACGTCCCGGGCGTCCCCCCCCCCCCCCAGAGAGGGTTTCTCTGTGTAGCTTTGGCGCCTTTCCTGGAACTCACTTGGTAGCCCAGGCTGGCCTCGAACTCACGAGATCCACCTGTCTCTGCCTCCCGCGTGCTGGGATTAAAGGCGTGCGCCCCCACAGCTAGGTCCCTGGTGTCTTAACTACACCGCGAACCAGGCTGCCTTTGATTTGGAAGGAGGAAGATGGCAGGTTTTTGTCTCCTGGGAAACCTTACACCGAAGGAGCCTTTGCTTGGAGTCCTGCTCCAGACACCAGCTGTGTCTCCCAGAGCAGAGAGCCCGCCAAGGGATTCTCTGGGGTTCTGAGAGGGCGTAGATACCCAATTTAGAAGAAGCCAGGCACCCAATCTCTCCTCCAGAAAGGTGCAAGCTTGCGGCTCCTTGGGAGCAGGGGCCTGTCCCTAGAGCGCTGGTGTGGACGGATACCTGGCACCGTCATTTCCATTCGCCCATCTGTTGGGAGCCCCCAGCCTCTTATTGGGAGGCCCCTGGGGATTAGCCTCAGGAGGCCAACCACAGCCTCTCAATTCCCTCTTTGTCCATGGGGGGAAAGCCAAGTGGAGAGGGGACAAGGGGCTGGACCCCTGCCCTCGCTGGAATGTGCAGACTCGTGGTTGAGAGGGCATCTCCCCTCGCCCCTTCTGCCACCTCCCCCGCGCACTTCCCGAGTCCCACCGAGCCCTCCACGGAAACGCGCGCGCGTACATGCACACACATTCGCACATGCTTGCATGCATGCACACACACACACACACACACACACACACACACACACACTTCCTGGCGGCCCCCGGCTCCTGGCTCGCCCGTGATCCCGTCCCATCCGCCTGGGCAGCTGCCGAAAGAGACCTTTTGTTATTCAAATCACACCCTCCTCGCTGAGCTCCCGGGGACCTCAGGGTCCCGGAATCCACCGCGAGGTGTCCTCACCTCTTGCGGCGGATCTCGGGGTTCCCCGGGCCCTCCCCTCAAGAGCACGTTCTCCAGCTCCACCGAGGGACCGCGCCTCCCCCGCCGGCGCCCTTCCCCTCCGGTCCCCTCCCCTTCCATCCCCTTCCCTCCCCGCCCCGCCCCTGCCGTCCTCGGTCCAGCCGCGGTGCCGCCGGCCACCACCAGGGCCCCCGCCGGCCGCCGTTGCCAGCAAGCAGCATGGCACCCCCGGGGCTGCAGTAGCCGCCACCAGTCTTCAGTGGGGGGTACCCGGGATCTCCCTGGGTGTGGGGAGGACACCCTACCGCTTCGGTCATGGATGTGAACAAGATGGTAAGTGAGAGCTTTGGAGGCTCTGTCCCCGAGCTCCCCGCCCCCACCCGCCTCGCATCCCATCTCTTCCCCCTCCCCCCTAGTCTGCAGCGTGATCCATTGAAAGTTTTCTGGATTGTTGATTCTCCTGCCTGTTGGCCCCGCTCCGCAGAGCGCTGGGAGAAAGGAGGGAGAGCCGGGCCAAGGATCTGGAGGCGGCTGGCCCGCGGGGCTGGGGCTCCCGGTTTCCCGCCTCGCCAGCTGCCAGGGCTGCCCTGGGCCGGGCTCCCTTTCCTAAATTAGTCAACCTGCGAGGCGGAGGAGGGGAGGGCAGCGCTGCAGGGAGGGGGCTGCTGCTGTCCCTTCGGAGCACCCTGCTCGCACAGGGCTGGGGATCTACTAGGAAGGTTTATGCGCTGGGAGGTACAGGTGTCCCTGGGAGGGCGAGTGAGGAGCCATCCTGGCTTTGGCCAAAGTGAGGGGGCAGGAACGAGACGACCCCGCACCCCACCCCACCCCACCAGCCCGCGCACACTCTCGGAGGGGCCATGTTATAGACTGGTCACTTGTAAGCCTCAGCTTCGGTGGGCCTGGGGAGCAGCGAGCCCTTTTTTGGCTCGTTACAGTATCTTATCTTTTTGGGTTCCTTTAGAATGGAGGGGTCTGTTCCCTTCCCCAAAGCAGCCCCGCCCCCACTCCAAATACTGCAAGAGATGCCAAAATTGTTGCTCATTGATTGAGACCAACTAACTAGTGACTCAGGGCGGGTTTCAGGGATCCTGGAGGGATGGCGGGAGTAACTCAGGAGGACACCAGTACCAGGGAACCCAGGGAAACCAGGGCCACGCTGGCTGACTTTAGACCTGGGTTCCCCATCTTTGGCTGCCTCAAATTGGAGAGGTGCGCTCCCCCAAATGGTGGACTATGACTTCGAGAGTCCCAAGGAAGGCGGGGGAAAGCCATTGACTTGGAGTCTGACTGTGTGTGGCCTGTAGGCGACTTGGGGACCTGCAGCTTACAGAGGAGGTTTGAGGTTAATTGTCTCTAGTGGGTGCATTTTCAGGGTGCAGAAGGTAAGTCCATTCTGGTCCCCGCATAACCTTTGGCTCTCTGTCTTGGTTCTGGACCAAAGCGTTGAGACACCTGTGAATTTTCTTCCCCTGGAAGGAGGCAATTCTCTAAGAGGCTAAGTCTCAGCACTCTGTGGTAAGGGCTGGGTTAGGGGTCTCCTGAACTCTTGTCTTTCTGTGGTGAGACAGAGCCTAGAGGCTAGACCCTGCCCCCGCCCCCCGTGTTTGTACCACAGACAACTTAAAACCCGCAAAAAAAAAATCCCCCTGAGGGCTGGAGAGAGAACTCCGTCCATAAGATGCAAGCGTGAGAACCAGCGATTGATTCCCAGCGCCTTGTGAAAACAGACCCAGGTGCACACTTGCAATCCCAGCTCTGGGAAGGTGGAGATAGGTGGATGCCTTCAGGGCTCGCTGGCCCACCCAGACTAGCTTCGTTTGCAAGTTCCAGGCTGAGTGAAAGGTCCTGTGTGTGTTAAAAAAAAAAAAAAAAAAAAAAAATGTGGTCAGCACCTGAGGAACGCCTGAGATTTACATCTGAACGCCAAGTGCACGCGCTCATTTGAACCCGCACTCACATGTGCACCTCCAACACGCCCACACGTACACACGCAAAAGGAAGTGAGGGGAGAGGGCTGATGAGATGGTTCAGCCTGCAGAGCACTTGCCATAAAGTCTGAAGACCTGAGTTCAGTCCCCGTAACCCCTGTGAAGGTGGAAGGCAGTAGGAGACCTGACTCCATCAAGTCGTCCTCTCGACAGCATGGCGGGACACTTGACTGGCTGGCATTTTCTGAAGGTGTCAGAGCAACACTAAAGACTCACTGGTCTGAGCTAGAGTCTAGGGTCCCGTGGCTGCTACTCCAGATGGCGTCTGAGCTCCCACCTGCTTTCATTCAAGTTCCTTCTAACTTGCCAGGATCAGGGTCTTCTGCCTTTAAATGCTTAAAAAAAAAAAAAAAAAAAAAAAAAAAAAAAAAAAAAAAAAAAAAAAAAAAAAAAGTGGGAGGTGGTGGTGCGCGCCTTTAATCTTAGTACTCGGCAGGCAGAGGCAGGCGGATCTCTGTGTTTGAGGCCAGCCTGGTCTACATAGCTAATTCCAGGACAGCCAGGGCTATATAGAAAAACCCTGTCTCAGAGAGCCAAAAGGAAAAAAAAAAAAACCATTTATTTGTACACACACACACACACACACACACACACACACACACACACACACGTGCGTGCGCATGCACATGTTTGCATATACCATACAGCATGGGTGGCAGTACAATTCACAGGAGTTGGTTCTCTCCTATCATGTAGGTTTTAGGGATAGAACTCAAGTCTTTAGGCTTGGCAGCAGGCACCTGTACCCAGTGAACCATCTTGCCACCCGGCCTATCCCTGTCTTTAGTCACATTACTTCTGGTACTTCTACCTCCTTCTATCCCTCCTGAATTCCATGGTGTTTATTTATTTCCTGTCATTGTGGGGGAAAGTTGGGTGGCGTGGTGAACAATAGGACCGCAAGCCTGGGAAGGTGGGGATGAGCAGATCACTGGGGCTTTCAGTCCAGCCTAGCTAGGTCAGGGAGCTCCAGGCCAGTAACAGATCCTGTCTCCAAAAATAAGTTGGAAAAAAAAAAGTTGGGCCGGGCGGTGATGGTGCACATCTTTAGTCCCAGCACTTGGGAGGCAGAGGCAGGCAGATCTCTGAGTTCGAGGCCAGCCTGGTCTACAGAGCTTTGGGAACAGTCCAGTGGGTAAAGTGTTAGCTACACAAACATGAACTGAGGCTTGAATTCCCACCACTCATGGAAAAGCTAGGCAAGGTGGCATATGTCTATAACCCTAGTACTCAAGGCAGATAGATTCCAGAAGCCTGGTTAGCCAGCCAGGCTACTCAATCAGTGAGAGATCACGTTTCGAAAATAATGTAGAGCTAGGTGTGGTAGTGCACACCTTTAATCCCAGCCCTGGGGAGGCAGAGGTAGGTGGATCTCAGTGAGTTCAAGACCAGCCAGTGCTACATAGTGAAACCGTCCGTTAAAGAAAAAAAAAAAGTGGAAAAATGATTGGGGAAAATGTTCTGATGTCAACCTCTGGCTTCCACATGCGCCCGCATGGGTGAGCACACACACACGCACACGCACACGCACACGTGCACGCACACATGCACACACGCACGTACCCAGTAATAAAATAAAATGACCTGGCTGGCTCTGGAGGGCTGGGTGGAGTTGCTTCTTCTAGAACAGCGGAGGGCATTGCTCATTGGCAGAGGAATGGGCAGAGCCCATTGGGTGAGAACGGGCACAGAGGTTGGAGATCAGGAAATAGTTGGCTGGTTAGTTGTGGCCGGTCCAGGAAGGCCTTAAATGCCAACCCCGGCGCTCAGCCTGTAGGGACTGGCGAAGCTCATGGGAACCGTAAGCACAGAGGCTGCACATCGATGGCTTTTCTCCCCTTTTAGCTTGGAGTCTAAACAAAAGTGATATTTGATTCTCATTAATCATTGAGCAGCCCAGTGCCCAGCCCAGAAGCCATTGTCCCCGGCTCTTTGTGAAGAACACAGACCCTGGGCTGTGTCGCTAAGAGAACCTTCCCAACCCGGGCCCTCTGAGCCTGCTTCCCATTCCCACAGGAGGCCCGGGTTGCTTTCTGTTCTGACCCTTCCTCCCCCGCCATGTTTGGTTTGAAGCCTCACTCTGGTAGCCTAGAGCTTCGGGGTTGACCCCAAACCCATTATTCCAGCTACATCCCTGACAGAACCCATCATTACTGGTCTTGGGGTTTTGAACTCCATGGTGGTCTTTGTTTAACGAGAAAAGCCAGGTTAAAGTTCACCTGACTCCCTGTATGAGTCTAAAAAATTAATAATTACATTTACACATATATGAATATGCATACACATATACATACACATGACTTTGATTCCACTTAATGAATATATTGCATATGTTCTTAAGAATTATACTTGGATTGTGTCCTAGTAATGCTACTCTTGATGTGATGAAACACCGTGACCAAAGCAATTTGGGAAGAGAAGGGCTCATTTGGCTTACACTTCCATATCCCTGCTTATCATGGAAGGAGGTTAGGCAGGAACTCAAGCAGGGCAGGATCCTAGAGGAAGGAGCTGATGCAGAGGCCATGGAGGGGTGCTGCTTACTGGCTTGCTCAGCCTGCTTTCTTACAGAACCCAGGACCACCAGCCCAGAGGTGGCACGACCACAATGACCTGGGCCCTCCCCTGTCAATCACTGATTGAGAAAATGCTGTACAGGCTTGCCTACAGCTTGATCTTAGGGAGGCATTTGCTTAATTGAGGATCCCTCTGTGATCACCCTAGCTTGTATCAAGTTGACGTAAAACTAGCCAGCACAGATTGCTTGTGAAATTTTTATAAGAAACAGGTAACTGAGTATGGTGGCACTAATCTCAGCACTAAGGAGGCAGAAGCAGGCAGATCTCTGTGAGTTTGAGGCCAGCCTGGCCTATATAGTGAGTTCTAGGACAGCCAGAGCAACATAGCAAGACCCTGTCTCAAACAAAACAAAGCAAATAAGAAAAAATAAAAATAAACAGTCATCATTGGAAATTGATCTATTGATTTACTTTTTGAAATGCTGAGGATGGAACCCAGAGCCTGCAAATGCTAAACAAATGTAGCATGGAACCATGTTCCAAGCCCCTCACTGGGGGATTCTAGGCAGGTGCTCTACCACTGACAATGTCCTCAGCCCCTCACTGGGGGATTCTAGGCAGGTGCTCTACCACTGACAATGTCCTCAGCCCCTCACTGGGGGATTCTAGGCAGGTGCTCTACTGCTGAGCTATGCCCCCAGTCTTTTTTTTTTTTTCCAGATTGATTATCACCTTATAATTGAGACTGACTTGGAATTCCCAATCCTCCTTCCTTGGCCTTCCAAGTGCTGGGATTACGGGCATGTGCCACCATGCCCAGCTACACCTGTAGTAGAAAACATTTTTACACCATGGTTATTGGGACAATAGGATACCCAACGCCTCATTGGACCCTGAGGTGACTGGTTCTTCCTATAACCCTTGAGTTCCTTGATTGGCCTGCAGAGCAGAGCCTCATCTGGGTTTCAGTTGACAGCTCTGGGAACCAATTGTCCCAGCTCTCGTTATCTCTGAATGAGGGTACAAATGAGTGGGGGCAGTGGACTCACCAGCTGATGCCACTGGTGAATATGTGATGACATCAGATGTCTCCCATCGAATTATGCTGAAGTACGGGAGCCATTTAGGGGTGGAGAGCGGCGCCGACTTCGACCCACGCACAGAGCAAGCTCCCGGCTTTTGGGGAGCCGACAACAGTACCCCGTCCTGGCAAGAGCGTGGATGTGTAGAACAGTTTGTGTTTACACAATGCCCAGCAGTGCGTGAAGCGTTTTCATACCTGCCAGGGAGGCAGGGCAGAAACAGGCAGCCCTGTTTCACAGACGGAAAAACTGGTGTCTAGGAAAGTGAAGCTGAGGATCCCGTGAAAGGGCAGAATCCGGTCTTATACCCAGTACACACGCATGCACACACACACACACACACACACACACGTTCACACACACTCATACTATATTCTCTTTCTCTCCCTCCCTCTTTTCTCGTACCTCTCCTTCCCCAACCCCCCATCTCTCTTTTTCAGACAGGGTCTCTCTGTCACTGTGGCTGGCCTGGAACTTGCTATGTAGACCAGGCTGGTCCCGCTCACAGAGATCTGGCTACCTTTGCCTCCTAAGTGCTGGGATTAAAGGTGTGTGCCGCCATAGCTAACACACACCTTCACACAAAACAAAAGACAAAAACAACATAAAAATCATTTATTATTATTGTGTGAGTGAGATGTTTGTGTGGAGGGTGCTCGTGCCTAGATGTGCCTGTGGAGAGGTCAGAGGGCAACCTTGTGGAGCTCGTTGGCTCCCTCTCCCCTTCCACCTTTTTCGTGGGTTCAGGGATCAACTCAAGCTATCAGGCTGCACAGCAAACACCTTTACCTGCTGAGCCATCTTGCTGGCTCTTTTTTGTTAGTTGGATTGTTTGTTTATTCTTGAGAAAGGATCTATTAGGTAGCTCAGGCTGGCCTCAAACTCACTGTATAGCCAAGGCTGACTGTGAACTCTAGAGCTCCTGACTGTACCTCTCAAGTGCTGGGCCTTCCCTGCTGTGGTTCTAGAACCTTCCAGGGCTGATCAGTGCCCTTGCCCAGAGTCTGTAAAGTCATCTAGATCACTGCCTGGCACAAAGCAGGTACTTGGTAAAAAGTCAGTGAGTGCTGTAGTATATCCAGCTGAGCTGATGTGATGATGTCTGTCTATCCTGGGTCGTCTGTGAGCAGATCCCACCATTGCTGTGAGGTCTTCATGTCAAAGACAATGTATCCATTTACTGCTTCACTGTGTAGCTCAAGCTGGCATCAAACTGGAGATCCTCCTGCCTCAGCCTACTAAGTGCTGGAATTACAGATCTGTGCCATCATGCATAGCTGCAATTCATTTCTTTTATTCATTTTATATACCAACCACGGATTCCTCTCTCATCCCTCCTCCTGCTCCCCCGCCCCCGCCCCAAATTCATTTCTTTATATTTTAAGGACTCAGACTGTAATGGTGTGTCTGTGTGTGCGTGTGCATGTGTGTGTCTTTGTGCCTGTGCATTCAGGCCATAGTGGTGTGCTTGTGTACGTGCATGTGTATCTGTGTGCCCGTGCATTCCACTGTGGAGCAGAGAGAGACCTCAGATGTCTTCTGTTGCTCTACTACTTTCCAGTGTGCTACCTTATGACAGGGTCTCTCACAGAATTTGGAGCTCACCTTTTCCAGCCAGCAAGCCCCAACAATCCTCCGGTCTCTGTGTCGGGTTTCCCCTTCCCGTCTCCACCCCTGCACTGGAGTTGCAGATGGGCACACACCTGCACCCGGCCTTTCTCTTTTGTTACTTAGCTGCCGGAGATCGGCACCCGGGTCCTCGTGCTTGCCTGGCAAGCACTCTTACCCACTGGACCATCTTCCCAGTGCATGGGTTCAGCTCTTCAGAATTCTTGGAGAGATGATGGCTCAACAGTTAAGAGCACGGGCTGCTCTTGCAGAGGACCCAGGTTCGATTCTCAGCACCCACCTGGTAGCTCACAAGCATCTGTAACTCCAGTTCCAGGGGATTCAATGTCCTTGTCTGGCCTCACAGACATACGTGTAAGCACACCCGCATACATAGGAAGTAAAATAAATACGTCTTTTAAAGGGGGTGGGAGGCAGGTGTGGTAGTGAGATCCTGTCTCAAAAAGAAAAAAATGATTGTTTTTACTGGGCTAAGCAGATGGCTCAGTGGGCAAGACGTTTGTCACCAAGCCTGACCTCATGAGTTCCGTTCTGGGAACCCACATGGTAGAAGGAGAGAATTGACTTCCCTGAGTTGTCCTCTGGCCTCCGTACGTGTATTTTTGGCACATGCACACATACAAAATAAAGGAAGAATTATTTTCACTGATGCCTCTTGAGCTGGGTAGCAAAGGCATAGGAGTAGTCTCCTGTACTTTGCCTTGTGACCTTAGAAACTAGACTTCGTGGTTAGTCTTCATCCATTCCTGCTACTGTGACAAAAATGCTTAAGATGGGTAGGTTTGTAAGTCATAGAAGTTTGTCTTCCAAGCCAGCTGGTGGTGGCGCACACCTTTAATCCCAGCACTCAGGAGGCAGAGGCAAGGGGATCTCTAAGTTCGAGGCTAGCCTGGTCTACAGAGCAAATTCTGGGACAGCCAGGGCTATACAGAGAAATCCTGTCTCAAATGCCCTCCACCAAAAAAAGAAAGTTTATTGGTCACAGTTCTGGAGTCAAGTCCAATATCACAGAGGCGGCCTATAGGGCCTCTAGTAGGAACCTGTTCTGTATACAGTATTTCCTCATGGCATCCTCAAACACTGGAAAAGAGAAAAGATGTGTCTGAAGGAATAGAAGACCAGGTTGTTCTTTAAGCCTCTTTCATAAGGGCTTTTATCCCATGCGTGAGGGCAGGGCTCTCGTGACTTTATTACTTCCTAGAAGATCTTGGCTCTTGTTCCTACCACATAATGAGCTCAAGGCTAGCCTGGGCTACATGAGATGATGTCTCAAAAAATAAAGATTTGCAAAAAAGTTAAGGAGAGCTAGGTATATAGCTCAGTGGTACATGCTAGTATGTACAAGGCCATTGGTTCAAAATCCAGTACTGAAAAAAATATATTGTCACAGGCCGGGAACCAAACCTTCAATATTTTTGGTTGTGAGCCTAGCCTTTAATGGCTGAGCCATCTCTCCAGCCCCCAAACCTTCAATAAAGGGCCTGTGAGGGACTCTAACCCATGCCCTAGCATGTGTTACTGTTGGAACAGTGCTTCACATTTTTTAAATTATGCCTTTATTTTGTGCACATGTGTGTGGGTGTGCCCAGAGGTCTAAGGACAGCTTGGGGAAGTCAGTTCTCATCTTCCATCATGCAGGTCCCAAGGATCAAACTCACATCATCAAGACTTGGCAGCAAGCCCCTTTCCCCATAGAGCCATCTTGCCAGAACTGTGCTTTAGTAAGATAGTCCTGAGCTGGGCATGTAGCTCAGCTGGTAGAGTGCTTGCTTAGCCAGCATGCATGAAGCCATGGGTTCAAGCCCCAGCACAGCATGAACTGGGCATGGTGATGCACACCTGTATCCAGTACTTGGAAGGTGTGTGGTGAGTCCGAGGTCAGCGTGAGCTATGTGACACCGTGTCCTAAATGGAGGTGCGGGGGATTGATCTGGCACTGTTGGCATCCTGAGCTGATAACCAGCACATCCACAGGCCTGGAGATCCAGGTAGGGGTTGCCTTGCCCAGGGGCACTTTGGAGAGCTGCTTCCTGCCTCCCCTACACTTCTCCTGGCTCTTCCTCTCACCTCCCCTAAGGAAGAGTTCCCCTTGGTCCTGGAGACACAGAAGTGAGAGTTCTTGGTGGCTTTGCTTTCTGAGGAAGTCAAACCTCAAACCCTGCAGCTGATGATGAAATGTACCTCCAAATTTAGCAACCTCCCCCCGCCCCCAAGAAAGTTCTAGAACATCCTCCCCAGCTTACACTCACTCTGTGGTCAGAACAGGGAGTGTTCTCGCCTTGTTGATGTGACATTCCGTGGCCTGCTGAGGGTGACCATGCCCTTACTGATGGTTCACTTTTTCTCCTCCTCTTTCTGTGTGCACAAGCATGTATGTCTGTGGATACACTGACACGCGCATGTGCGTGTGTGTGTTTGTGTGTATGTATGTGTGCGCACGTGTGCGTGTGCGTGTGCGTGTGTGTGTGTGTGTGTGTGTGTGTGTGTGTGTAAGCCAGAGGACAGCCTCCTCGGGTGACATTCCTCAGGCACTGTCTACCCTGCTTCTTTTGAGACATGGTCTTTCACTGGGTCTGAGCTCTCCGATTAGACTAGCTAGCCAGGGAGTCCCAGGGAACCGCCTCCTCCGTTTCCTCAATGCTAGGATTACAGATGTGTGAGGATCAAACTGGGGTCCTCATGCTGTACCAGCTGGGCTGTCTCCCCAGCTCTGTTTTCTATCACCCCTCCACCCATCCCACCCTCTCTCTTAGATAGGCCTTGACCTCACTGGATAGCTGAGGGTGGCCTTGAACTCCTGGTTCCCCTGCCTCTACTTCCCAAGGATTAGGATGGTGGGCATGTATGCCAGGACACCTGGTTAGGCTTTTAGTTTCTGACCTGATATCAGTGAGGCCTGCATTTCTGTTGCCTGGTTATGCTGGTCCCCAAACTGGGGGCTTGGCACCAGGCAGTGTGTTCACAGCTGTGGAAATGACTGTTCTGTCCTTCCCAGGTATACTGGTGTGCTTTCTGTTGCTGTGGTGATGCACATCATGACCAAAACGCAACTAGGTTTTTTGTTTTTGTTTTTAAAGATTTATTTATTTATGTATATAGCGTCCTGCTTGCATGTATGCCTGCAGGCCAGAAGAGGGCACCAGATCTCATTACAGATGGTTGTGAGCCACCATGTGGTTGCTGAGAACTTTATTTTTAGTTTTTTCTTTCTTTCTTTCTTTCTTTCTTTCTTTCTTTCTTTCTTTCTTTCTTTCTTCCTTCCTTCCTTCCTTCCTTCCTTCCTTCCTTCCTTCCTTCCTTCCTTCCTTCCCTCCCTCCCTTCTTTCTTTCTTTCTCTTTCCTTCTCTCTCTCTCTTTCTCTCTCTCTCTCTCTTTCTTTCTTTTTTTTTTTTTTTCCCGAGACAGGGTTTCTCTGTGTAGTTTTGGTGCCTGTCCTGGATCTCGCTCTGTAGACCAGGTTGGCCTCAAACTCACAGAGATCCACCTGGCTCTGCCTCCCGAGTGCTGGGATTAAAGGTGTGCGCCACCACCGCCCGGCTTAGCCTCCCTTCTTATACACCCAGGACCACCCACATTATCACGAAGAAGGAGCCCCAAGGCCTGCCTACAAGTCAGTCTTTTCTCAATTGCAATTCTCTCTTCTCAGATAACTTTAGCTTGTATTGAGTTGACCCCCCCCCCCAAAGGGCAATTGACTCCTTGTCAACTTGACACACAAAGACATCACTATTCAACTCTAACCTATCCTTTTTTATCCCCAAGATCTCATATTAATGATAGTGTCACAATATAAAACATAAATAATTTTAAAAGTCCCATAGTTTTTAAAATTCAAACACTTTAATAGTTTAGTCTCCTTAAAATATCCAAAGTCCCTTTCAATGTTCAAAATCTCTAAAATTCCAAAGTCTCACAACTGTGGGCTCCTGTAAAATAAAATAAAATAAAAAAAAGGTTACATACTTCAAAAAGGAAGATCCAGGGCACAATTAAAATCAAAGCAGCCGGTTGGTGGTGGTGGTGCATGCCTTTAATCCCAGCACTCAGAAGGCAGAGCCAGGCGGATCTCTGTGAGTTCAAGGCTGGCCTGGTCTACAAAGCAAGTTCCAGAGAAACCCTGTCTTGAAAAACCAAAAAAAAAAAAAAATTAAATCAAAGCAAAGTAAAACCAAAGTCCAACAGTGTAACAGTGTAAGCTCAGCATCAGGCTTCCGGGACTCATTCAAGATCTTCTGGGCTCCATAGGTCTCCAGCAGTTCTGCCTCTCTGGCTTTGGCAGGCTCAGGCCAGCTCCATCCCACACCTGCTGATCTCCTTGGTGGTCATCCCATGGCACTGGCCTCTCCAAAATGCTGGGGGTCTCTTTCACCAATAGCCTCTCCAGAGCTCTCTTCAGGGACTCTAATCCTGTCGCACTGTGCCAAGCTTCTCCTTCAGCTGGGGCTGCACATTCACCATTGACCTCTTTTGACTTCTCACGATACCAAGCCTCAGGCACTCTTCATGACTCCTTTATTCTTTCAGAACCAGTACTACCTGGGAAATGTTGACACATGACCAAGGCTAGCGTGAGGTGCAGCCTTGGCCTCCTCTGGACCACAGCTTCTCTGTGCTGATCCTGAGGAGATACTCCCGGGAGATTTCACCTGATGATGCTGATCTCATCGTAATCACAGCTGATTCTTCAGCCCTGCCTGAGCAGTATCAAATTCTTGAAGCAAAGCAAAGGTTTCACTTTAATGGTTTCTTGTTAATCACAGCTGATTTCTCAGCCCCAGATGACCAGAACCTCAGATTTCTTCAAACTATTGGACAGTCCCAGTAGGGTCTTTAAGGGACTCCAGAGGTCCCCCCGAAACTTCATAAGCCAGGCCTCCATTCATTTGCATTGCTCTTAGTATTATCTTCTAAGTCCCCATGATAGCTCATTAAGCTCTGAACACTCAGTGGCTTTTCTAGCCCGAAGTTCCAAAGTCCTTCTACAACTCTTCCAAAACACATTCAGGTCTGTCACAGCAATACCCCACTCCTGGTTCCAAATTCTATCTCAGAGTTTCTCTTGTGATAAAAACACCGTGACCAAAAGCAACGGGGGGAGGAAAATGTTTCTTCTTACAACTCTCAGGTCACGCTCTATCCCTGAGGGGAGTCAGGGCAGGAACTCAAGGCAGGAACTGAAGCAGAATTCATGGAGGGATACTGCTTACTGGCTTGATCCGCCTGCTTTCTTCAGGACCTCAGGATCACCTGTTTCCGGGGTGGCACCACTCACAATGTGCTGGGCTCTCCCACAGGAAGACAATGTCTTCCAGGCTTGCCCGTAGGCTAGTCTTACAGAGGCATTTTCTCAACTGTGGATCTGCCATCTCAGATGACTCTAACTTGTGTCAAGTTGACAAAAAAACCCAGCCAGGACACTTGGCAGGTGCTGTCCCTGAGCCACACCCCAGCCCCTCACTGGGGGATTCTAGGCAGGGGCTCTACCACTGAGCCACACCCCTCACCCCTTACTGGGGGATTCTAGGCAGGGGCTCTACCACTGAGCCACACCCCAGCCCCTCACTGGGGGATTCTAGGCAGGTGCTCTCTCTACTGCTGATCCATATCCCCAGCCCCACTGGAACTCTTCTAAATCCCATATATGGCACATCCCACTTGCTCACTTCTCCATTTGTAACAAAGCAACCCTGGGCTAGGAATGTAGGTCAGTTGGTAGAATGCTTGCCTAATTTGCTCATTTATAGTGCTGTGTGGATATCTGGTAGGTTGCTTTTATTTAACATACCTGAAAACAAGCATCTGTGTCCTCAAACTTTTCCCATCATTCTTTCTGCCTCGTTTATTATTTACCATTTTTGAGGATGGGTACTGCTATGTTGCACAGACTGAATCCAGAGTCTCTGTATAGCTTAGTTTGGCATTTAACTTAAGATTCTTCTGCCACTGACCCTTGAGTGCTGGAATTACAGACCTATCCCACCATACCCACCCCTCTACCTTGTTAGGAGTTAACATGGTCCCTCTGTTTCCAGCAGAAGATATTCATGGTATCCCAGGGTTTTTATTGCTGTGAAGGGACACCATGACCACAGCAACTCTTTTTTTTTTTTAAATAATTTATTTAACTTTATTTTATATGTGTTGGTGTTATGAAGGTGTCAGATCCCCTGGAACTGGAGTTAGAGACAGTTGTGAGCTGCCATGTGGGTGCTGGGAATTGAACCTGGGTCCTCTAGAAGAACAGCCAGTGCTCTTAACCACTGAGCCATCTCTCTAGCCCCATGCAACTCTTATAAAGAAAACATTTAATTGGGGTGGCTCACTTACAGCTGCAAAGTCCATTATCATCATGACAGGGAGCAGGCATGCAGGCAGATGTGGTACTGGAGAAGTAGCTGAGAGTCCTACATCTTGCAGGCAACAGGAAGTTGACTGAGACATTGGTGGTATCCTGAGCATAGGAAACCTCAAAACCCGCCCCCACGGTGACACACTTCCTCCAACAAGGCCATACCCACTCCAACAAAGTCACACTTCCTAATGGTGCCAGCCCCTGTGAAATTATGAGGACCAATTACAAACCACCTCACATGGCTGTCATCTCTGACTCCTCCCTCACTCTCAGCCAGCATCTATGAAATAGTCAGCAAATCCATGTCAGTTCTACCTTAAAAATAAATTCTAGACCAAACGGTGGTGGTGCATGCCTTTAATCCCAACACTCGGGAGGCAGAGTCAGCAGGTGGATCTCTGTGAGTTCGAGGCCAGCCTGGTCTACAGAGCGAAACTACACAGAGAAACCCTGTCTCGAAAAACAACAACAACAACAACAAACAAAATTCTAGAACAGAGAGGCAGCTCATCAGATAAAACGCTTGCTTGAGCAAGCGTGAGAATCAGTTTGGTCCTCCCAGGCCCTAGGTAAAGGCCTGTACTCCCAGCCTGTAGAAGACAAAGACAGGACTCCTGGAGTAAGCTGCCCAGCCAGATGAACCGTATCGGCAAGTTCTGGGTTCAAATGAGAGACCCTGCCTCACAACAGTAAGATGGAGGGAGAGTGTTTGAGGAAGATATCTAATACCAGCCTCTGGCCTCCTCATGCATATGCAGACACACATGCACACACACACACACACACACACACACACACACAAGGCACACACCTAAGCATGTGCACCACACCTTGCACACATGCAAAAGAAGATTCCAATAGCATTTGCACAATCCTTGGGTTCAGCCCCGAGCACTGAAGAGAAAAAGTAGGTGAAGGAATAAACGACTGGCCCCGGCACAAGCCTGTCACTGCCCTCCTGCCACCCTCAGCTAAGCTGCCATCATTTTGGTCTGAGGTCCCTGCTTGTCCCTGTGAACTAGTCTCAGCATCGCGCCATAGGTTGCCTTCAATCCCAGTACTCTTGAAGCAGAGAGGCACGGGGGGGGGGGGGGGGGGTCTCTGAGTTCGAGACCACCCTGATCTACAGAGTGAATTCGAGAACAACCGGAACTACATAGTGAGACCCTGTCTCAAAAAGAAAAAGAAAAAAAATTACACCAAAGTTGGGGATGTGGCTCAGTTAATAGAATGTTTGCCTAGCATATGTAAAGTCCTGGGTTCATTCCCAGCACTGCATAAAACCAGGCATAATGATGCATGCCTGGAATCCCAATACTCTGGAGGTGGATCCAGGAGGATCAGGAATTCAAGGTCATCCTGAACTACTTTGTGAATTCAAGGCCAGCCTGGGCTACGTGAGATCATGTTTCAAAACAAATGAAAGAAAAGCAAGTCCAATTGTGTCACCCCTGTGTTCAAAACCTTTAGTCAGGTATGGTGACACATGCCTGTCATCCCACCACTCAGTGGACTGAAGCAGGAGGAATCATCCTAAATTCAGGGATAGCCTGGGCTATGTAGTAAGTTCAGGTCAGCTCAGCGTGTTCTGTTTCATGATCGTATCTCAAAAAAGCAAACATAAGCACATACTAAAGAAATGTGTAGGGAGGCAGAGGCAGGTGGATCTCTGTGAGTTCAAAGCCAGCCTAGTCTACAGAGTGGGTTCCAGGACGGCCAAAGGCTACCTAGAGTGGCCCTTAAGGACTTAGCTAAGATTGGGGTTAGTCTTAGTATTGGGCGAGGGTGGTGTTGAGTGGCTTTGGGAAGGCAGGTGACCGTCTGCTGGGCTGGCTCCATAGTTACAGGCAACATGGGAGAGGAGCTCATCTTCTGAGCTTTCTGTAACAGATGTGGTTTTGTGTAAATCGCACTTCTGTAAACACGGCCCAATTTTAAATACACTAACGGAGACTGCTATTTAAAGGCATGTGGTGCCAGTTTCTTTTGTAAAGTGAATCATTAATCTCTTAATTTGCACTCAGCGTCAATTCCTGTGTTCCATGAAGAAAAGTTAGATTCGTTTAAAAAAAAAAAAAAAAGATCAAGGTCTGGTGGTGGGAGTTGAGGGAACCTCTGTCCTCCACATGGCCACTGTCTTTATTTCTCTCTTTGCCCAAACTCTTCCCTCTTACTTCCTATCATTCTTTTGCTGAGTTCTTTCCTCATGTACGGAACATTCTTCTGCGGCTCCAGCATGGTGGTACATGCCTGTAACCCCAACTAGTCTAGAGGTCTGAGGCAGGAGAATCAAGAGTTCCAGACTAGCTAGGTGGTGGTAGCGCACACCTTTAATCCCAGCACTCAGGAGGCAGAGGTAGTCGGATCTCTGTGAGTTCAAGGCCAGCCTGGTTTACAGATTGAGTTCCAGGACAGCCAGGACTGTTATATAGAGAAACCTTGCCTTGATAAATGCCCCCCCCCAAAAAAAAAGGAGTTCCAGACTGTGGGGTCTGGGGGTGTGGTTCAGTTGGTAGAGCGCTTACCCAGCATGCATAGCTCTGGGCTTGATCTGAAGAGTGCATTAAATTAAGCGTGGTACCATCTGTTTATAATCCCAGTACTCGGGAGGTGGAGGCATTTGGAGTGTCAGGGGTTCAAGGTCATCCTTGGTTACATAGTAGATTCCAGGCTAGCCTGGACCATATAGCAAGACCCTGTGTCAAGACGAGAAGGTGAATGTAAAAGAAAGTATGACGGACGTGTGCAGTGTTCCCTCCTCAGACAAGATGAATTTCGTGGGGGAGGAGGGGAGCCGAGTTAAGTTCCAGGGGATAGCCACTACACCAGGTTTGGGACTAGCAACCAAAGTGACAACCAACCATTAGTTATTTTTGCCTCACTGTGACCAAAACACCGCACGACTCACGGGACAAAGAGTATGTTCTGAGTCATGGTTTCCAAGGATTTCGGCCCATCATGGCTGACAGGGAAGACAGGCAGGCTGTAACCAGGGACCTGGCTACAACCTCAAAGGCTTGCCCCTAAGACCTGCTCCCCTCAGCTGGACCCCAAAATAGTCTCCCCAAATAGTGTCTTCAGCTGGGGAACAGGCCCGTGGGGGACACTTCAATTGAAGTCATAACAGATGTTCCGCCTTATGCTTTAAAAGCCATTGAGACCCCAAGAGTGTCTGTCTGCTTTGTGACAGAGTGTGACTGGTATGGATGTGACCATAGACGATGACAGGATTGGTTGATGTGTCTACGGGGCAGGAGGAGCTGGAGTTTAAAGCTCTGGACTGTCCCCTCCCAGCATGTCATCTGTCCTGCCCATACCTCCAATGGGCAGCCAGATCTGCTGGCCTCTCCCGGAAGGGGTTTTATTCTGACTCCTCAGGAGAGGCTGCCTGTTGTGAATGCATCCCCTGTTTGTATCACACTGGGGTCGGTCAGTTAAGTTCTTGTTCTTGGTTCTCTGACAGACTTTGTCCTTTGGGCTCTGACTGGACCAAAAATGGCTAAACATCTGCTAGTAGAAGAGCTGAACTCTCCTTTTTATGTTGTGCTGAGGTTGGAACCCTAGGCCTGGCCCATACCACAAACCAGCCCCTCACTGGGAGATTCTAGGCAGGTGCTCTACCACTGAGCCACACCCCCAGCCCCTCACTGGGGGATTCTAGGCAGGGGCTCTACCACTGAGCCACACCCCTGCCCCTCACTGGGGGATTCTAGGCAGGTGCTCTACCACTGAGCCACACCCCTGCCCCTCACTGGGGGACTCTAGGCAGGGGCTCTATCTCTGAACCACACCCCCAGCACCTCACTGGGGGAATCTAGGCAGGTGCTCTATCTCTGAGCCATACACTCCCCAGCCTTAGAAACTTATTCTGGCTACTTGATTGAGAAGGGACGCTGTAGGGGCAGAAGTAGATTCAGGTTCTACAGTAATATGGGTGTGAGGTAAGGGTGCGTGTTGTGGAACCAGAATAAGAGTTAGGAAGGCAGAGGATGTCTGGGGAGGGAGAAGCAGGGGGCCTTGACATTGCTGGGCTTGCAGCAAGTACTTCCTGCCTCAGTCATGGGACAGACGGGTCACCGATGAATCAGCTCCATGAGCGATGCAGCTGGGTCCCAAGAGTTTCCTGTACCACCCAGCTCAACCCCCTTACCCACTTGGTTTTGTGAGGTTGTTGTTGGCATGAAGCTGCTGCTGTGGGTCCTTACCAGGAGAGAGAGAGAGAGAGAGAGAGAGAGAGAGAGAGAGAGAGAGAGAGAGAGAGAGGCCGAGCACCCACTAGCTGTGGAAACAGGGTGTGTCAGAAGGTATGAAGAGGGAAGAGAGCAGTTGGGTAACGTATTGGTTTGAGGGCAGACACAGCTCAGCCCTGTGCATCTGGAACATTCTCCTCAGAAGCCCTGGCAAGGGATGCCGCCAGCAGTATGGAAATCTTTATCTCGGACTGTGCCTTACCCACCTGTCACTCACCAAATCCCTGACAGGTAACCTAAGGGTGGAATCGCTTTGTTTAGGCTCACGGGGTGAGAAGACACAGTCTAGCACCTCCATGGGGAAGGCATGGCTGAGTTCACAGGGGCAGGAACTTGTGGTCTGGACTCTTCTCAGTGTTTACCAGGAAGCAGAAAGTTCCGATCAAAATCAGGGCCCGGCTGTAACATCAGGTCTGACCCAATACCCAGTGACCCACTTCCTCCAGGAAGACCAGTGTTTCTATAACCACCCAGGGGAGCTTCACTAGCCGGGGACCAGTGTTCAAACAGATTAGCTTGGGGGAAGGAGGCTGTTTCGCATTTCTGTTGGTTCTTTTTTATGTTGCTGTTAAGAAAAAAAAAAAAAGTACCCTTAACAAAAGCAACTTAAAGGAGAAAGGATTTATTCTCTCACATTCCATCACTATGGAAACGCCAGGGCAGCAGGCGGGGGAAGGCTTGATGGGAGCAGAATACTGGCTGCTCACATTGTATCCACAGTCAGAAAGCAGAATGTGAACAGGAAGTGGGCCAGAGCTGTAAGGGCTCAAGGCCCGCCCCCACTGACCCTCTTCTTCCAGAGAGACTCCACCTCCTAAGGGTTCCACGACCTTCCCAAACAGTGCCACCAGCTGGGGACAGATGATAAGTAAAATATCCCCCAGGAGTGGGTAACTCCGGCATTGCAACAAGTCAGATCAGGCCAGATTAATAAGTCAGTTTTACTCTGAGCAAAGCATTTCAGGGTGTTCCCAGGGGAAGAGGAGAAACCACGTGGCAGGTCTATGGGCTGGGTTTTAAATACCCTGTAGGTGTGGTCTCAGGCATCTCTGGGGGAGAAGCTGCCACTTGGCTGGCTTTCTCAGGGGTGGGGTCTGGAAAGAGAAAGATGGGGCCGAAGTGAGTCTTCCATCTAAACACCAAGTGCTTACACACATAAGCACTGGGGGGGGGGGACCTTTTTCCTAGCCCAGCAGACTGTGATGGGCCCACCAGCAGGAGGACTTTTGCAGGGTAGTGAGTGGAAAGAAGATGGAGAAACCGCAGTACCTCTTCCCGACAGCTGGTACGGTGGCCGCTACTGTCGGCAGGACCTAGAATCACCCAGAAGGTGAGCTTCCACTCGTCTGTGGGAGAGTGTCTAGGTTATGTTACTGCAGTGGGGGAGAGCCCACCCTGAATGTACAGGGTACCACCCCACAGGATTGTGCGGCATCCTACATACAACGACGTATCATCACCACTGGTGCACACTGACTTCCTGTTCATCTCTAGCTGGACTCCTGTTTTGCCCTGCTTGGGATTTACTGAGTATTTCCTGTTACAAAGAAGCAAGCATGGGAAACAGAAGAGCAGGAAGGGGAAGAGGAAAAAAGAAAAAGGAAGAAAGGGAAAGAAAACAAAAAAAAATTATTTTAAGTCACAAATGAGTTTTCTCTTTCTTTTTCTTTTCTTTTATGTGTATGGATGTTTTGCCTGCATGTATATCTGTGCACCATGTGTGCCTGGTGCCTGCAGAGACCAGAAGAGGGCACCGGATCCCCTGGAACTGGAGTTTTGGACAGTTGTGAGCCACCATGTGGGTGCTGGGAGTCCTCTGGAAGAGCAGCCAGGCTCGTGACCATTGAGCCATCTCTCTAATCCCTCTTTAGTTTTGATATAAGAATTGAACTGAGGTCTCCTGTATGCAAAACAGGCACTGTGCCACCTCCAACCCCCTACCAGGTGATTCTAGGGGAGTACTCTATTACTGGGCTATGACCCCAGCCCCTCACTGGGGGATTCTAGGCAGGTGCTCTACCACTGAGCCACACCTCAGCCCCTCACTGGGGGATTCTAGGCAGGGGCTCTACCACTGAGCCACACCCCCAGCCCCTCACTGGGGGATTCTAGGCAGGTGCTCGACCACTGAGCCACACCCCAGCCCTCACTGGGGAATTCTAGGCAGGTGCTTTACCACTGAGCCACACCCCAGCTCCTCACTGGGGGATTCTAGGCAGGTGCTCTACCACTGAGCTACAATGCCAGATCTTGCTTTTTGCATTTCTTCTATTTTGCTTTCTGTTCCTGCTCTTCCCTGCCCCTTTCTTGGGTATTCATTCTGGCCTCAGCACCTGGTCCTCCTCTGGCCCCTTGCCCCAGGGCTGCATCCCAACCCAGGATACATCCTCTCTGCTTACTCCTGCTAACCTTTGCCAGCCAGCCTGGCCTTGGTAGCCCAAAGGCTGGGCTGCAGCCCGTAGCTGTGTGCGTGATAGGGCTCCACGGCCCGCTCCAGCAGCAAGACCCAAAAGCTTCCCATTGGCCACATCCAGGCTGGTCTGCCTGGAGGGGAGCCTGTAAATAGAGAGGACTAGAGAGGGAGGAAGAGAAGTCGAGAGAAAAACCTCCTCCCTTCCTGCACTGCCTGCTGATAATTGGCTCTCGGGGACCAGCTGGGGACACAGGGGCCAGCTGGGCCAGGAAGTTGTACAATGCTGCTCTTTCAGGCGAGCGGCTGCTGGCCTTAGGTCCCGTGTGACTCCAGCGGAATAAAGAGAACAGGGTGTTCTCAGAGGATGTTCTCGAACCTAGATCCCCCTCCAGAGGTGAGACACAGCGCCCTCCACTTCCACCCTCTGCCCCGGGAGCACCCCCTCCCTCTGTTCGTGCTGGCGCCCGCCCGCATGCCCGCCCGCCTGCAGAACCAGATCCGTCTGGACCAAATGATTTCTCTCAGAGTCTGGGCAGCAACTGAGTGGTGTCGGGGAGCAGGTGGCATTGAGGCTTGGGGACCCCATCCTGTTCCGCCTTAGTTAGGTTTAGGGCCATATAGAAAGAGAAGCCCGAGCTTCTGGGTGTGTGTGTGTGTGTGTGTGTGTGTGTGTGTGTGTGTGTGATGTATGGACGTGTTTGTAATGGTGTGTGCACGTGGAAACCAGAGGTCAACTTCAGGTGCCTCCCTTGGTTGCTCTTCTCCATCTTATTTTTTTCCAGACAGGGTCTTTCCCTGAACCCAGACTCGTCTGACCAGTCAGCTTTAGGGATCTTCTCTGCCTCTACATCACACTCCCCAGATGGGGTAATGGAGTTACGAGATGTGCACCACACCTGAATTTTATGTGGGTGCTGGGGGTTGAATTCGGGGTTCATGCTTGCATGGCAGGCACTGTGCTGACTGAGACGTCTTCCTCAGCCCCTTGGACTTTAGGAGAAAGGCAATTTGCTAAGTATGTACAACATTTTTAGTTGAATGTGGTGGTGTGCATTTATGCCCCTGGCCCTTGGGAGGTTCGTGTAAGAGGCTAACCTGGATGACACAGTGCATCCTAGGGTAGCCTGGGCTACGTAAGGCCGTATCTTTAAAACAGAAGGGCCAGGGGTATTGTAATTGTTGGGCTGTAGCTTGACAAGTACAGAAAATGGTGGGAAAAAAAAAAAAAGTAGCTGTTAGGTCTTTTAAAGTGACATTTATGTATGTGTGAGAGGTGGAGGCATGTGCATGCCAAGACGTGCATGTGGAGTTCACAGGACAATATGCAGGAGTCCACTGTGTGGGTTCTAAGGATTGAACCCAGGTTACCAGGTTTAGCAACAAGCTCCTTTTCTTCCTGAGCTGCCCCACCCACCCCAAAATGTAGTCTTTGCAATATAGATAGATATAAAAGTACGTGTGATGTAGGATGGGGCATGAGGGTGTCATCTGGGCAAACTGGTCCTGACGGGAACATCTGCCTCAGAAACATCAAGGTGATAGACATCCTGAGGCCTCTGGGTGACCCAGACCTACCCCTACCCCCTTCTTTTGAGACAGGGTGTTAGTATTGCGTGGCATGGCCTTGAACTCACTCTGTAGACGAGGTGGACCTAGAACGTAGGAGCGTCCTGTTCCAGCTTCCTCCAGTAGCTGGGATTCCAGGCCAGTGCCTCTGAGCCTGGTCAAAGCTTGCTTGCTTTAAAGAGCCCACTGCGAGCCAGACACAGTGGCAGAATCTAATTCTGAGAAGACTTGAGTTGGAGGATTGTGAGTTCAAGGCTAGCCTGGACTAGTGAGATCCTGTCTCAAAACTGCAGTGGTGGGGGGTGGGGGGGGTGGGGGGTGGATATAACTCAATTGGTGGATCATTGCCTAGTATGTGTGAGGCCATGGGTTCCATCCCTAGCACAAATTAAACAAGGCACAGCGGAGCACACTTGTAATCCCAGCACTCAGGCAGCGGAGGCAGAAAAATCAGAAGTTCAAGGTCATTCGCCGCTACTTAGTGAATTCAAGGCCAGCTTGGAATAAAGGAGACTCTGTCTCAACAAAACCCCAAGTTCAAGAATGTTAAAGCTCAGACCTGCCTTGTGCCTCAGAGTCCTGAGAGGCTGTGTTAGCTACAGAAGCTGAGCTACAGCCAAGAGCCATGGTGGGGCCTCCGGTTTATCGGCACCTCCACACTGGTGAATATGGCTGGAAGTCCGTCAGGTACATCCACAACACTGAATGAGTTTCTTGTGAGCACCGCCAGCTACGGGAGAGGATGTGGGGTAACACCTCGGTCGGGGGGGGGCTATCAGTGCCCCAAGTGACTTATGATGGTTAATATTTTTATTTTACATTTAGTTATTGTGTGTGCATGGTGGGAGTGAAGTCCATACACGTGTGAAGATCGGAGAACAGTTTAGGGAGTCATTTCTCTCCTACTGTGCAGGTCTGGGGGCTTGGTGGCATGCACATTTAACCCACTGAGCCATCTTGCTAGCTCAGCATAAATATCTATTGTCAACTTGGCAGGACCTCAAATCACTCCAGACAAGCCCTTGCACCTGTCTATGAGGGAGTTTCTGGACTGAGTTAATTTAGATGGGAAACCCCACTCTAGATGTGGGTGGCACAATCCTATTAGCCTGAATAAAAATTAGTGAGCTGCCCTGGGGGTACTGGAGGAAGGGGTGGCAGCCCACACCTTTAACACCAGCACTTGGGAGCCAGAGACAGGTGGATCTCTGAGTTTGAGACCAGCCTGGTCTACAGAGTGAGTTCCAGGACAGCCAGGGCTGCACAGAGAGACCCTGTCTGGGGGTGGGGTTGGCGGGGTGATCTGAGCACCAGCGTCCAATCTCTCTCTCTGCTTCCTGACTGTGGATGCCACGTGACCAGCCGCCTCGTGCTCCTGCTGCCGAGTCTTCCCGGCCATGATGGATGGTACCCTCCGACTGTGAGCCATAATCCACCCTTTCTCCCTCGTGTCGCTTGAGTTAGAATTTTGTCACAGGAATAAGAAAAACAACAAAACCTGGCCTCCTCCCCAAACTCGGTGCCAGACCAGGTCTTTCTCAGTTGTGCTGGAGCCAAGGAATGGAGGCAGTGTACAACACTAAAGAAAATCAGCTCATTTGCGGCAAGCCCCTGCCCTGCTCAGGAGCCCTCTGGGGGTCCCCAGCATCCGTGGCATTGTCCTTACAGCTACGATCCTCTCCCACGTGGTGGGGACCGCATCTAGCTTTAACCCAGGAGTCTTTCTCACAATCACCCAGAGAGGTGATTGACGGGTAAAAAGATCGAGAGTCTGGCAGTGATTTGCTTCAGAATAACGGAGGGAATTGAGGGGTCAGTGGCTGGCGGGAGCTGAGTGAGGGGTCAGTGGCTGGCGGGAGCTGAGTGAGGGGTCAGTGGCTGGCGGGAGCTGCAGGTTGTAACTGAAGAAGAAACCCCCAACCGTCACACCTTCTTTTTAATTTATTTGTTTTGAGGTAAGATCCCAGGTAGCCCAGGCTGGCCTTGAGTGCCCTAGGGAGCTGAGGATGGCTCTGAAGATCGAGAGATTCTCCCTTCTCTGTTTCCAAAGTGTTAGGATTATAGATTCGGCACCGTGTACCACTTCCTCTCCTACTTCTGAAAGGGACATTTTCATAGGTTGGGGTGGAGCTCATTGAGTAGCGCACTTGCCTGGCGCGCTTCAAGTCTGGGGTCCCAACACCATTCAGAATCAGTGCGGGAGACACTCAGGAGGTGGAGTGCGGGAGGATCAGAAGTTCAGGGTCATTCTTGGTTATATACCAAGTTTGAGGTAGGCTAGTCCAGGATGCATTTATGGATGTTTGAGTGTTTCCATAATGAAAGGGATAATTTAGAAAAACAAAACTTAAAAAAAAAAATAAAAATTTTTATGTGTATGGATGTTTTGTCTACCTGTATGTCCGTGCATTGTGTGTGCTCTTGGTACCCACAGAGACAGAAAAGGCCATCAGATCCCTTGGAACCAGAGTTACAGATGGTTGTAAGACAACTTGTTGGCGCTGGGAATTGAACTTGGGTCCTCTGTAAGAACAAGTGCTCTTAACCACTAAGCCAACTCTCTAGCTCCAAACAAAATATTTTGACTTTGTATTCTCACTCCTTGAAAACATTGGCTGGATGGTGGTGGTGCACACCTTTAATCCCAGCATTTGAGAGGAAGAGGCAGGCAGATCTCTGAGGTTGAGGCCAGCCTGGTCTACAGAACTAGTTCCAAGACAGCCAGGAGTACACAGAGAAACCCTGTCTCAAAGAACCCTAATTAATTAATTAAAAGCACCAGTTGACATGAATATGTGGAGCTGGACCTGGTGGTACATGCCTGTAATGCCATCTACTATAAGAAGCTGAGGCAGGGGTAGAGTGGGGGCAGGTCTTAGATTAATAGTCATCTGGGGCATAGAGTTTATTCAAAGCCTGCCAACTTAGTAAGACTTTGCCTCAAAAATCTAAAAGCAAAACAGGGAGGGCTGGGGATATAGCTCAGTGGTAGACTACCCGCCTAACATGCGCAAGGCCCTCGTTCAACCCCAGGTACCAAGGGACATGAAAAAGGAAGAAGGAGTTTTACATTCTGCTTGGAGAATGTCAAAATATTTTCCAGTGAGAAAACCAAGTATAGAGAAAAGGGCATGTGGAAACCCTATGTTGGGGACGGAGAGGTGGTTCAGTGGTTAAGAGCACTGGCTGCTCTGCCAGAGGACCCTGGTTCAATTCTCAGCACCCACATAGTAACACACAACCGTCTGTAACTCCAGTTCAAGGGATCTGATGCCCCCTTGTGGCCTCTTCAGGCAGTGCACACACAGGTGCACAGACATACATGTGGGGAAAATACCCATACACATTAAAAAAATTCTTAAATAAAAAAATATAAAATAACGGCAGACTTAAATGTGTGTGCATGTGTGTTTGTATGTGCAGATGTACTCAGAGTCCAGCAGAGGGCATCAGATCCCCTGGAGCTGGAGTTAGAGGAGGTTGTGAGCTCCCTGATGTGGGTTCTGGGAACTGAGCTTGGGTCTTCTGCAAAAGCAGCAGGTGCTCCTAACTGCTAAGCCATCTCTCCAGGTCCCCCCCACCCCCCAGTAATTTTTTTTTCAGTCTTTTGAGACAGGGTTTCTGTATAACTCTAGCTGTCCTGGAACTCACTCTGTAGACCAGGCTGGCTTCAAAGTCACAGAGATCCGCCTGCTTCTGCCTCCGGAGTGCTGGGATTAAAGGTGTGCACCACCACTGCCTGGCCTGAGTAATATTTTTTTAAAGGGAAAAATCCCAACAACCAGGAGGCTGAGGCAGGAGAATAAAAAGTTTTAGGCAGCTTAGTGAAACTCTGCCTCAAAATAAATAGACAGATAAATAGAGTCAGCACCTGGTTCTGAGACTGGGGGCGGGGTGGGGGGAGTTGCGCCCAGCCTGTGCTTGATCCCTGGCTCACACATGGTGAAAGGAAAGAGTCAACTCACCCAGGTTGTTCTCAGACCTCTGTGTGTGTGTGTGTGTGTGTGTGTGTGTGTGTGTGTGTGTGTGTACACCTCAGCAGGCAGGCATCCCCACATACACACACACACACACACACACACACACACACAGTGCACTAAATAAATAAATACAGAGGCTACGGTGGTGGCTCAGGGGTTAAGAGCGCATACCGTTGTTGCAGAATATCGGAATTCAGTTCCCAGTGCCTACATCAGGCGGCTCACAACCCTAGCTCCAATGCCCCTGGCCTCTTCCAGCACCTACACTCATGTATGTGCACAGTCAGATACATACATACATACATACATACATACACATAATTTTAAAAAATAATAAACCTTTTAAAAAAGTCAACAACACAATAGCCTACCAGATAAATGATACCATTTAACAATTGTGCACATTATTCACGTGTCTATGGGCTGTGTTAAAATTAGCATGAGAGTCATGAATTTGAAAGCAACAGGAAAGGAATAATTTCGTGTTTTTCCGTGTAATTAAGGCAGGAAAGGGGATTTGCCCTCCAGTTGGAAAATGGCCAAGGGTGGATGGAGGGCCAAGGAAAGCTCATGGAAGTTTTGTTTTGTTTATTATTTTGGGGGAAAGTACTTGCCACAGCTCTTGTGTGGAGGTCAGAGAACACTTTTGTGGATTGGGATCCCCTCGTCCATCCTCATGGGGGTCCTGGGAACGGCACTCCGACTGTACCCGCTAAGCCCCCTCGCCAGCCCTCGGTGGGAAGGTTTAGAAGTGGCCGAGGGGTGGCTGACTGGTCTCAGCTCCCGACATCAGCATCTCTTCCTCTTGTACTCTGAGGGATAATGTTTCCCTGGGGATGAAAAAGCCTTCCTTTGTGTGGCCCCTTAATTACCATGCTGTTGTGCCAAGCCGGCGCGTAGCAGGCGGGTGCAGCAGCTGGGTACAGCCAATGCCAGGCAGCAAAGCCTGCTCCCTTGGGACAGCCTGGGACAGCTGGTCTGGGAGCGCTGCCCACCGCTGACCCCTCCCTCCTCCCAAGCTGGGTACCGGCAGAGGATCTAGAGGGCCCTGGATGGTCTCGGGGCGGTCAGAAACCCCAAGGGTCATGGGGTGAGAGGGGAGAAGAAGGAGTGGGAAGTCGGGAGGGTCTCAGCCACTCTCAGAGGCTTATTTATTCCATCCCCTTCCCCTCCCCCATCTTGTTTTTGCAGACCGTCAGCGTCAATAAGGCCATTAATACGCAGGAAGTGGCTGTGAAGGAAAAACATGCCAGGAATATCCTTTTGGATGCGATCCTTGGGAGGCCAACCCTGGAAGGGGGTCAAATAGTGGGAACTGGGGTCAGGAGGAGGCTTCTTGCTTGGCCACAGGAAGAGTAACCCTTGCCAGGGACAGGAGCCTGCAGATGGAAGCTACTTCCGGTAGAACTGTGGACCCAGAGAGCACTAGTCTCAGAAACTCCAGCCTGGTGAGGTCCAAGGAGGCCATCCAGCCAGGCCTTTCTATTTAGTTAGTTAGTTATATTAAGTTTTCAACCCAGGACAAATGGCTAATTGAGGTGTCCATTAGCATACCAAAGCTGACCTGGCTGCCAGGTTTTCCCAGCATCCTTCAGTCCCTACCTGTTACAGGGTCCTGGCTGGCACAGCCCACCCCCTACCCTAAACTCTCCAGCCCTGAGGCTGGGCTGCCCTTCCCCCAGAGGCTCTTGTCTGTATAACCTGACCATTCTGGTTGTCGGGCCTTTCAGCTCATCTATTCTTCACCCTCCTGGCCTCTTGGTTTGGTAGTCCCCTCTCCCCTCCCCCTCTCCTCACATGGCTCAGTCTGGTCATGTTCACTCTGGACTCCCAGACGTCCCTGCCTCTGGCTGTGCTCTCCCATGTATCTACAGTAAACTTTCTCCTCCATCACACCTAGGAGCTCTCATGTCCTTCCCTTTTTATTTATTTATTTCATTCATGGGAGTTGGTTAGACTTATTTTGAGACAGGGTCTCATGTAGCCCAAGCTGGCCTCAAATTCACTGTCTAGCTGAGGGTAACCTTGAACTGCTGACTTCCTGAGTCCTGGGATCTCACAGGCCTGTACCGTCATGCTCAGTTTTTATGCAGTGCTGGGGTGAAACCCAGGGCTTCGTGCATACTAGGCAGATTCTTCACCAGCTGAGCTACAGTTAAAATTTTTATTTGCTTGTTTATTTTATTTATTATGTGTGTAGGTGTTTTGCACCACAAGCTTGCAGTATACACAGTGGCCAGAAGAGGGCGTTGGATTCCTGGAACTGGAGTTACAGACAGTTGTGAGCTGTTGTGTGGGTGCTGGGAATTGAACCAGAGTCCTAGAGGAGCGGCTGGTGCTCTTGACCACTGAGCCGTCTTTCCTGTGTCTACTTGTTTTTTGATGGTTTTGATGGTGGCGGTTTTGAGACAGGGCTTCATTATGTCCTACAAATTGGCCTCAAACTTGGGATTCTCCTGCCTCAAGATCCCGCTGGGATTATAGGTGTGTGCCACCAGGCCCAGCTCCTACCCCTCACTTTAATAACGTGTAAGAAAGCTGCCTGAGCTGGCTCAGCAGGCCAAAGCTGGTCAAGACTGGCATCCCGAGTCTGGTTCTCAGAATCCACAGTGGGCGAAGGAAGCCTGTCTTCAAGGTTGTCCTTCAGTATCCTCACATGTACATCCTCACATGTACATCCTCACATGTACATCCTCACATGTACATCCTCACATGTAATGTACATCCTCACATGTACATCCTCACA
The DNA here is from genome assembly GCF_949786415.1 of Peromyscus eremicus. Classification (NCBI taxonomy): domain Eukaryota; kingdom Metazoa; phylum Chordata; class Mammalia; order Rodentia; family Cricetidae; genus Peromyscus; species Peromyscus eremicus. Next base: position 24,849,082 of record NC_081438.1, on the reverse strand, counting down.
TGTACATCCTCACATGTACTGTGGCACACTACACTCACGCTCACACAGGCGTGGCAGACACGTGAACAAGGACCACAAGCAAACAAAAGTGAAAGAAGAAACCACGTGTTAGGACCGTGGCAACGGGCTGGAGAGATGGCTCAGCAGTTAAGAGCACTGGCTGTTCTTCCAAAGGACCCGGGTTCAATTCCCAGCACCCACATGGCAGCTCACAACTATCTTTAACTCCAGTTCCAGGGGATCCGACACCCTCACACAGACATACATGCAGGCAAAACATTGATGTAGATGAAATACAAATAAATTATTTTTAAAAAGATGGTGGCAATGGTCCCAAGAGTCCTACCTACATCTGGCTGACCCAGAGAGCATCTAAGACTACCCCTGGCCCCGAGCCACATGTGCAGATGACGAAGGGACTTCCCCTCTGAACACACTTCCATTTCTAGGGACCATGGTGACACATGCGTGTAACCTCGGCCACTGGGAGGATGAAGCAAGGTGATTGCCAGGAGTTGGAGGCTAGCCTGGGCTACAGAATGAGACTCTATCTCATTAATACAAACAAAGGGCACGGGGGCTGGGAGTGTGGCCCAGCTGGGAGAGTGCTTACCTGACATGCACCAAGCCCTCAGTCCCAGCCAGCAGCGTCACATGAAACAGGTGTGGTCCTGCACACCTGTAACCCCAGAAGTCTGGAGGTGGAGATAGGAGGATCAGAAGTTCAAGGCCATCCTCTATTAACATACTACTTCCAGGACAACCTGAGCTACTTAAATGTTGACCCAGTCTCAGAAAGACAGGGGAGGGGCCAGTAAGATGGCTCAGCAGTTGTAAAGGAGCTTGCCATCAAGCCTGAGGACCTGAGTTCAATCCTCGAGACCCCGTGTGGAACTGACTTCAACAAGCTGCCCCTTCTACATATGTACCTGGGTATATGAGTTCCCACACATGTATACGTGCACACACACATAATAATAATACATACATGTAATTTTTAAAAAGACAGTTCCGGATGGGCAGTGGTGGCACACGCCTCCCAGCACCTGGGAGGCAGAGCCAGGCGGATCTCTGAGTTCGAGGCCAGCTTGGTCTACAGAGTGAGATCCAGGACAGGCACCAAAACTACAGAGAGAAACCCTGTTTGGGGGGGAGGGGGGACAAAAAAGACAGTTCCTTTTGAGAGGAAACTGTTATAAAGTAGAGAACAAGGCATTCCAATACCCCCAGCCTCCAAACCGCCAGGGCAAGCATGTGGAATTGTGGGGTCCCAGCAGTGAGCAGGGACCCACCCTCCTTGCCAGCACCACCCACCAGGCCCTTGCTTTTCCCTGACTCCCTTCACCGTGCATCCTGGGCACCCACCATGAGAAAGGCGCGCAGACGTTTTGGTCTGTGGTCAACCGATTGCCTCTGTCCAGCAACGCCATGCTGTGCTGGAAGTTCTGCCACGTCTTCCACAAGCTCCTCCGAGACGGACATCCAAACGTGAGTCCCTGGGGCGGCCGACGGCGCATGCTCGGAACGTGAACCCGATTTCCGTTCCTGCTGCCGGCGACAGACACCAGTGAGCAGAGCCGGGAATTGAAGCTTTAAAGACAACATTTTTATTTATATGTGTGTGTCTACGTGAGTGTATGCCACGTGTCCAGGTGCCTGAGGAGGCTGAAAGAGGGTGTCAGATCTCCTGGAGCTGGAATTACAGTATGTTGTGAGCCGCCCAGTGTGGGTGCTGGGAAACGATCTGGGGTTCTCTCTGCAAGAGCTGAAAACACCCTTAACTGCCAAGCCATCTCTCCAGCTCTAGAAATTGATTTTTTTTTTTTTTAAATATGCATTGTTGTGAGGGTGTCAGATCCCCTGGAACTGGAGTTACGGACAGTTGTGAGCTACCATGTGGGTGCTGGGAATTGAACCCAGGTCCTCTGGAAGAACAGCCAGTGCTCTTCACCATTGAGCCATCTCTCCACCTCCCAGGAATTGAATCTTTAAAGCTATTTTATTCAGAGAGCCAGCAATGGGAGAAGACTGTGTCCTAGCTCATCTTAAGTCGGCAAATTATATAGGGAGAAGGGGGTGGAGACAAAGGCTGTCAGTCTTCTCAGGGTTCAGCCTTGCCCCTTTGGGCAGGTGATCAGCCATATTTCTGATCAAAACATCCCACTTCGGATGTTTGTGCCTCTCACGGTATCATTCCTTGCATTCTTCTCGTTCTGCGGATGTCTAGGCTCAAATGTTTATCGAAATACTTAGGTTAGTGTCTGCTGGTATCAACCTGTCCTGGAGACAGTTGGGCCAGAGGCGGTGGTACACTCCAACCGTGTCTGTGCAGAGGCCGGGAACATCGTGTATACGCTGACTGCTTCCCGCGGTATGCAGCACAAGTGTCGTTATAATACAGAATATGGAAGTGCCCCGTTCATCTCTCCTGTCCCCTGTCAAAAGCGACTGTCAGGCCAGCAAGATAATCCTAGGAGCCCACGGTGGGAGGAGAGACTGATTTCTGAAAGTTGTCCGCTGCTCTCCACATGTATGCTGTGGCCCCTGCACCCATACACACACACACACACACACACACACACACACGCACGCACGCACGCACGCACATGCACACACACACACACGCACTGTGAAAAAAGAGGCTGCTGGCTACTGCCATACCACTTGTCTTGATTTCCCATAGGAGGTGCGTACATCCCTTCTGATGGGTCTCTTCCCCACCCCAGGCCCAGGTAGACTGTTCTCTGGCCACCCATGTCTCCTCTCATGGTTCTTCTCTTCTTTTCTAGGTGCTCAAAGACTCTCTGAGATACAAAAATGAATTAAGCGACATGAGCAGGATGTGGGTGAGTGTGGAGATACACCCGAGACCCCTTACTCCTCACAGGAACTGGCCATTCTACTTGTGACCTTTGTGGTCACAATACATTGCACTTGTAATTCTTTGTTTGGGGGCTGGAGGGATGGCTCAGCAGTTAAGAACAATAGCTGCTCTTCCAGAGGACCAGAGTTCAATTCCCAGCAACCACATGGTGGCTCACAACCATCTATAACTCCAGAGATCCAATGACCTGTTCGACCTCCTCTGCCTTCCATGCATGTAGCACACAGACCTGTTTGCACACAAAGCACCTATACACATAGTAATAAAAGGTTAAAAAAAATCTATTATTTGTTTGAGGTCTCTGTACATAGCCCAGGCTAGCCTAGAACTTGTAATCCTTCTTCTTTAGCCTCCTGAGTACTGGGATTATAGGCATGCAGTGAGAACATGGGGGGTGGAGGTGGGGCGCAGGAGGGGGGAAGGTGGGAGTATATGCATTTGTGTGTGAATACACACACATACACACACACACACACACACACACACACACACACACACACACAGTCAGCCACAGGTGGTGTTCCTCAGGAGCCATCCACCTTGTTGGTTTTTGGTTTTTTATTTTTTAAAGCAGGATCTCTCTACCTAGTCTTGGCTGTCCTAGAACTCACCACATAGACCAGGCTGGCCTTGAATTCCCTGAGATCCTCTCAGCTCTGCCTCTCAAGGGCTGGGATTAAAGGCTAATGCCATCACACTACACCAAGCCGTCCGCCTCGTGTTTTTTGAGACAGGAGCTCAATGAACCTGTGGCTCATCTGTTAGGTTAAGCTGGTTGTCTGGTGAGCCCTGGGGATCCTCCTGCCTCTGCTCCCCAGCACTGGGGTTGCAAACATGCACTCTGAGTGTGGAAGATGCAGCCCGGGCCCCCAGGATTGCTCAACAATTACTTAACAACTGAGCCATCTCCCCAGACCTTTTTTAAAATTCTTTTTATCTCATCCCTTGCTTTCCTATGGATTCATTGGGTCTCACTTTGTAACCCAGGCCAGCCTTCAATTCCAGATCCTACTGCCTCAGCCTGGGCTTGCAAATGTACAGGGCCACACCTGACTTCCTTTACAATAGCTATTTTAAAAATGTTTTATTTAGCCAGGCAGTGGTGGTGCACACCTTTAATCCCAGTTCTCGGAAGGCAGAACCAGGCGGATCTCAGTGAGTTCAAGGCCAGCCTGGTCTACAAAGTGGGTTCTAGGACAGCCAGGACCGTTACACAGAGAAACCTTGTCTTGAAACACCAAAAAACAAACAAACAAAATTTATTTGTCCTGTGTGCGCGGGGTGCTGATGTAGGCCTTACGAGGGTGTCACATTCACTGTAGCTAGAGTTACAGGCAGTTGTGAGCTAGGAACTGAACTCAGGTCCTCTCCGAGAGCAGCACCCACTCCTGACTGCCAAGCCGTCGCTCCAGCCCCCCTTTACAAGATCTTACGCCTTGCAGATAGTGGAGCTATATTAACGAGACCCATACCGTGTATCGCTTTTTATAATCTCATCATCTATCCTTAGAGATCTGTTTGACCATCTGGCATTTCTGGTGAATCTTAGCTATTCTTCACATTTTCCTTTTGTGCTATTTTTTTTTTCCCTTCTCCTTGGGAGCTACTCAGTTTTCCTGGGAACACAATTCTTTGAAGTCAGTAATAAAGACAGGTCCCTGGGAGAGAACCTGTGTTTGCCTCCGTAGAGATCTGCTCTCAATTAAGCTCTCAGCTGGAGGTTTATGAATTCTGGGAAGGTCCCCTGGGGAGTGTCGGCTGGGTGTCCTTCCCAGCGCTGATTTTTACTTCTTTTCATCACAGGCCTGGGTGGAGGAAATCCAAATTGAATATCCTCAAGGATTTCTTCCATATGGGAGTGCTGGGAGTGAACACACTTTAAGTGTTTGTTTATTTTTTTAGAGAGAGAGAGTGAGAGTGTGTGTGTGCGTGTGTGTGTGTGTGTGTGTGCGTGTGTGTGTGTGTGTGTGTGTGTGTGTGTGTGTGTGTGTGTGTGTAGGGGAGGGGTACATGCATACCACCAAGCATGGCTGGAGGAATTGGGGTTCTCCTCTACTGTGTGGGATCCTGAGGTCGTCAGGCTTGGTGGCAAACTTCTTTCCCTTTCGAGCTATCTTTCTGCCCTCCCTTTTAAAATTATATTTAAAGCCGGGCGGTGGTGGCGCACGCCTTTAATCCCAGCACTCGGGAGGCAGAGCCAGGCGGATCTCTGTGAGTTCGAGGCCAGCCTGGGCTACCAAGTGAGTTCCAGGAAAGGCGCAAAGCTACACAGAGAAACCCTGTCTCGAAAAACCAAAAAAAAATAAAAAAATAAAAAATAAATAAAATTATATTTATTTGGGTTGGGGATTTAGCTCAGTGGTAGAGCGCTTGCTAGGCCCTGGGTTCGGTCCTCAGCTCCGAAAAGAAAAAAAAAATTATATTTATTTTATGTGTTGGGATGGGTGTGGGCACATGAGTGACATACCACTCATACAGACGACACCTGGCCTGTGGTAGTCAGTCCTCCCCTTCCATGGTGTGGGTCCCGGGGATTGACTCAGGTTGTTGAGCCTGGCAGTGAGAGCTCTCACCCACTGAGCAACCAGCCAGCCCAAGGAAAAGATTTCAGAGAGAGCCCTACCTCAGTACTGATACAGCTTCCTCTCTTCTTCCCCGAAGGGCCATCTGAGTGAGGGGTATGGACAGCTGTGCAGCATCTACCTCAAACTGCTGAGAACGAGGATGGAGTACCACACCAAAGTGAGCATCTTCCATTCTCCATGGCTCCCGCTCCCTCACCCCATCCCTCCTCCAAGCCCTCCCAACCCCAGTCCTCCCTCTAGACCCTCCTTGGTCTTTATTAGCACAGTCTGGGACCTCAAGAAGTGGGGGTGCTATAGTCCAACTCTGTAAGGGGAAATCAACTGATTGAACAATGTGGTCAAGGACCCCAGGGTAACCTTTTGACCCCTGTTCATGGGGTCATTCTGTTCTGCATTTCACAAAGAGGATAACAACAATCATCCAGTGGGTGGTGTTTCCTGAGGAAAATGGCAAACATTTACTTGTGTATATGTTTTAAGATTTATTTATATTTTATATGTGTGGTCTCCATATACATTATGTGCATCATGTGCATGCAGTGCCCAAGGAGGCCAGAAGAGGGCAGCAGATCCTCTGGACATAGCATTATAAACAGTTGTGAGCTTCCGTGGGGGTGCTGTTACCTGCTGAGTGACCAATCCAGTACCATCTTGTCTTCTTGTTTTGAATTATATTTTTATTTATTTCAGGGGAACGGTGTCAGAGGACAGCTTAGAAGAGTCAGTTCTTTCAGGGCTGGAAAGACAGCTCAGAGGTTAAGAGCACAGGCTATTTTTTTGAGGGGAATAGGGTCCAATTCCCAGCACCCCCATGGCAGCTCACAGCCATCTGTCACAGCAGTTCTAGGGGATCCAGTGGCCTTTTCTACACTCTGTGGGCACCAAGCGTACACATGGTGTACATGCATACATGCAGGCAAAACACTCATACACATAAAATAAAAATAAATCTTAAATCATTTGGAAGATAAAAATAATTAATAAATAAAATGTACTCTTTAAAGTTTTAGGGGGGGAAAATTAGTTCTTTTCTACCATGTAGCCCCAGGTATCAAATTCAGGTCAAAACAAGCCAAAAATCTATAAATAAAGAACACTTTTGGGGTGATAAAGCAAGAATAAATGGAGTCTCACCTTGTTCTAGCTCCATGTAAAGTATTTGCTCTGGAATTTAGAGGCTCTTTTGTTTTGTTTTGTTTTGTTTTTTGAGGCAGGGTTTCTCTGTGTAGTTTTTGGTGTCTGTCCTGGAACTCGCTTTGTAGACCAGGCTGGCCTCGAACTCACAGAGTTCCACCTGGCTCTGCCTCCCAAGTGCTGGGATTAAAGGCTCGGGCCACCACCGCCCGGCAATTTAGAGACTCTTGATGCAATGACCTCCTATCTTTCTGTGGTCTGTTTCCATGTCCTATGGTTTCTTGGCTACTCCGGCAGCTGAGGCAGGAGGATCACTTGAGTCCAGGAGGAGATGTAGCTAAATGGGCAGAGAGTGCTTACCTAGCATGCTCCAAGCCTTGGTTTTGATCCCCAGTGCTGCATAAACCTAGTAGGGTGTACACACGTCTAATCCCAGCATTCAGGAGGCGGAGGCAGGAGGATCAGAAGTTCGAAGTTGGCCTTAGCTACATAGTGAGTTTCAGGTCAACCTGGGCTACATGAGACCCTGCCTAAAAAAAAAAAAAAAAAAAACAAATACTTGAGATCAGGCCCTATCTCTTCTGTACTCCCATGGGCTCACAGTAGCAGCTTTGGTACATTGCCAAGGCTGAGGAGATTGAGTGGGACTCAGAGAGGACCGGTGATAAGTGAGTGTCTGCTGCCCTGGGATTCCAGATGTTCCACTGAGGAACATGCTCACATGCTGGGTCTCATTGCCCCTTGGGAGGACATGCTTAGAATGTTCCAGAACTCATGTTGCAAGAGAGGGACCTTCAGCTCCGATGGTGGGTGTTGTTTGTTGGGAGCCTCATTAAGGGGTCCTGCCTCCCTCAAAAGGGTGTGGTTGACATAGGACCTGCTATAGTGCTTAATATTAGCAGCTTGTGTCCACACTGGTCTCACTGGGCTGTATGGGGGCTTTTCCCCCTGACCCCCGAGGTACCAGGATTGAGCCCGTGTCTTTGTGCTTGTGGGGGAACTACTCTCTCTCTAAGCTGTGTCCTCAAACAAGCACTCCATCCCTTGAGTAACATCGTCAGCCGAAAGCTCCACCCACCTGGCTTCATCCTCAGCCTTCCTGTGCTTCATTCTGTCTTCCTTCACCCAAATTCCCTTCCAGAATCCCAGGTTCCCTGGCAATCTTCAGATGAGTGACCGGCAGCTGGATGAAGCTGGAGAGAGTGATGTTAACAACTTGTAAGTGGCTATCCCGCTCCAGACCCAGTAGAGAAGTAAGCTTTTGTGATTTCAGTTCTTGCTTCTGGCAACAGTGAGAGGCCCTGATGGTGGGAGACAGAGGCTGGGATGAGGAGTAAGTCCCCTGGGTGACTTGGCCCCAGGGTCACTTGTCCATTTGGAATCCTACCCAGATGTATTTCACTGTGGCTTCTCTGTCTTAGTCTCCACTTCCCAACCCCAAACCAAGTCTTGTCATCTTTCTTTTTCCCAGTGGAATCGTGAGAGGTTTAGTCTTTAAATAACTTTCATAATAGATGCTTGGAAGGAAGCTGAGGTGTATGCCTATGCATGAAAGAATGCACCTGTGCTCACACGGGAATCCTCAGGGTGGGGAAGCAGGACAGAGCATGGGGGTGGTGTGAATACCTGGCTTCGGTGGCTGGGGGTGTGGCTCAGCATTAGAGCACTTGCCTAGACTCTCCTAGTGAGGGGGCTGGGGTATGACCCAGTGGTAGAGCACTTGCCTAAAATGCCCCAGTGAGGAGCTGGGGGCGTGGCTCCTTAATGGTAGAGCATCTGCCTTGAATCCCCCAATGAGGTGCTGGGGACATGGCTTAGCAGCATCATGCTTGCTTAGCGTGTACAAGGCCATAGATTTCAACCCCAGCATTGGGTTGGGGCGTTGAGGGAGAGTCAGGGCTATAGACTCTGATTTCTGTTTCTTCTTGTGTCAGTTTTCAGCTCACAGTGGAGATGTTTGATTACCTGGAGTGTGAACTGAACCTCTTCCAGACTGGTGAGTCCCTTCCATCTACGCTGATCGGGGCTGTCCTGGGACTCAGTCTCCTGATTCCCAGCCTGATCCGTGTGGTCCAGCTGGCCCAGCCCTGTGGTTTGTCCGTCTTCTTTTGTTTTGTTGACAAAGTCTCTATGACACGGGTTGGCCTCGAACTCACAGCAGTCCTCCCTCAACCATCAGAGCGTTGGGATTACAGGTTTGCACAGTCACATCCGGCTGGCCGAGCCCTTGCTTAGCAGAGGGGATTGAAGCGGAGTTGTCGCATCAGCCTTTGCTCTCTCCTCGCACAGTTTTGAAGTCATTTCATATCAGATAGGGAGACCGGTCGCTCCGCCCGTCCGAAGGGCTCTCCCTCCCTCCTGGCCACCAAGCTCCCAGAGGCTCATTTGCCCTTTCTGACATCCACTGAATGGTGGCCACCGTTCCAGCCAGTCCTGTCTGTAATTGGAGCTGCGCTGCCACGCAGGCAAGGAGCCTGAGGAAGCCAGTTGACACTGATGGCTGCCTTGCATGACAGTTGCTTTTAATTTGTGTCAAGGGTGGTTCAATTTGGGTGGTTCTCTTCTTTTTTGGGGGGGGACCTTTTCGAGACAGGGTGACTTTGTGTTGTTTTGGTGCCTGTCCTGGATCTCGCTTACAGACCAGGCTGGCCTCGAACGCACAGAGATCCCCCTGGCCCTGCCTCCAAAGTGCTGGGATTAAAGGCATGTGCCACCACTGCCTGAAAAAATCAAACTCCTTTTGGTTTTTCGAGACAGGGTTTCTCTGTGTAACTGGCTGTCCTGGATCTCACTCTGTAGACCAGGCTGGCCTCGAACTCACAGAGATCCCCCTGGCCCCACCTCCCGAGTGCTGGGATTAAAGGTGTGCGCCACCACCACTTGGCTGGTGATTCTCTTTCTCTGTGTGTGTGTGTGTGTGTGTGTATGTGTGTGTGACTCTCTCTGCCTCTCTCTCATCCACCAGACAAACACACTTACAGGGTCTGTGCAGACCAGGGAGGTGCAATACATGGGGACTCTGTGCCTACCCATGGGCAGGTTCACACATGTGGGGACATCAGGGAAGTCTTGTGTTGCATGTTACATAGAGTCTCTAGGGACAGTGGGCGGGGTGAGTGATGGCCTATAGACAGGCGTCCAATAGCTGGGTGTAGAATTAAATAATGTGGGTAGGTGCCTGGAATAAGAAATTTAAGGAAAAGCTGTAGCACAGTTGGTAGATAGGGTGCTTGCCTAGCATGCATGAAGTCCTGGCTTCAAATCCCCGGCACTATATAAACCATGCATGGTGGTGCACACTTCTCCCAGCATTCAGGAGGTGGATAGAGGCAGGAAGAACAGAAATTCAAGATCACTCTTGGCTGCATATTGAGTTCAGGATCATAGCATTTGCCTAGAATCCCCCAGTGAGGAATTAGGGGTATGGATCAGTGGTAGGGTGCTTGCCTAAAATTCCCCAGAGGAATTAGGGCCATGGCTCAAGAGTAGAGCCCTGGGCTAAAATCCTCCAGTGAAGGGCTGGGGTGTGGCTCAGTGGTAGAGCACCTGCCTAGAATCCCCCAGTGAGGGGCTGGGGAAGAATAAGTCTTGGTCGTATGTCAGACCCCTGATTCTACTCCACTGCAAAGATCTCTGCCTCACTGTGGCCTCTCTCCCCATCTTCGTCCACAGTGTTCAACTCCTTGGACATGTCCCGCTCCGTGTCCGTGACCACAGCTGGGCAGTGCCGCCTCGCCCCGTTGATCCAGGTCATCCTGGACTGCAGTCACCTCTATGACTACACCGTCAAGCTGCTCTTCAAGCTCCACTCCTGTGAGTATGACAGCCGCGACCATCTCATGCGAGCTTCAGGCTGGGAGCGGGGTCACAGCCTCGGCAAGTTCAAGTTCCCAGAGGCTTGCCGGCAGCTCAGTCAGTACCCTCGGCCTTTAGCTCTGGTCCAAAGGGCCTGGGACTCCTGGTCGTCTGAGAATGGAAGGGAGTAACCCAAGCTTTAGACTGCCCGAGTCTAGCTCCTGACCTCCAGACCTTTGTCTTTGGAGGGTTCTTTCCTTCTGCCTCCGCCTCTACCATGTCACCATTCATCAGAAGTATCTTGTGTTCTTAGGTCTACGTAAAGGACAGCTGACCTACCTGACCCACCCCTACATGACCTCCAAAGCAACCCAATCCCCTGTAACAGATGGAATTTTATGGAGAAATAGAAAACAGAAAACAGCTGCAGGGCTGATGTAGCTTAGCGGTAGGACAGTTGCTGAGACTTCCCAGCGGAGGGTATGGTTTGTAGCATTTGCCTAGAATCCCCCAGTGAGGGGCTGGGGGTGTGGCTTGGTTGTCGAGAGCTTACCTAGCATGCATAATGCCCTGAGTTCCATCCCTTCAATGCAGAAAAATTAAATGTCGCTGGACCTGGTGGCACATGCCTACTGTCCCAGCAGTTTGGAGGCAAAGGCAGAAGGATCTCTGCCAGTTCAAGGCCAGCCTGAGCTACATACTAAGTTCCAGGCAAGCCTTGCTTACATAGTGAGACACTTTCTTAAATAAAGCAATAAACAAATCACAGCTGATCCAAGGCAGAGGGGGGGTTTATTTTGCCAAGCAGCAGATCCCTGCTGCACCCTTTAGGAAAAAAAAAAAAAAAAGCATAATTTGAGAGCTGCTGGTTTGCAGAAGTTCTTATCCTTGGTGCCCTGGTTTAAAATGTGTGGTGCCAGTTTAAAACGACTGGCGGGGAGTTAGGGGCAAGCTGGCAGGGGCTGGTTGCCTGGGTAGGCTATGGGGATTGGGAGGGTTGGTCGAGCTGGTAAGATGGCTCAGGGGAAAGGTACTTACCACCAAGCATGATGACCTGAGTTCTAGTTCCAGAACCCACATGATGAAAGGAACCTGCTGCCCAAGTTGACCTTTGACCTTCTCCCTTGTATATGTGTGCATACACACACACACACAATCAGTCAATTTTTTTTTTTTTTTTTTTTTGGTTATTCGAAACAGGGTTTCTCTGTGTAATTTTTGCTGCCTGTCCTTGATCTCACTCTGTAGACCAGGCTGGCCTTGAACTCACAGAGATCCGCCTGCCTCTGCCTCCTGAGTGCTGGGATTAAAGGCGTGCACCACTGCCACCCCATTTTTTTTTAAAGCCGGCTATTACTGGGACAGCTTGGTATAGTTTAGACTCTCCATCTTTAAATGCAGATTTCCCAGATAAAGCTACTATAAATCCTCACTGGGAAATTTTAGGCAAGTGCTCTACCATTGAGCCATGCTCCCAGCCTCTCATTGTCACATGCCAGGCTGGCCACCCTGAAGAATGCCCACAGCATGGTGGGAAACATAATAACTTGTAGACCTGAATGGGGGATACTGTTCAGGTTTCATAGCCCAGAAAGGACAAGGGTATGTTTTAGATGTGTAGAACATGGCTGACCGTGGGGGTGCGTGCATGCCTGGAATCCCAGAACATTGGAGGTTCTCGAAGATGATGGGAAATTGATTGTCAACCAGGGCTACATGCTGAATCCAAGGTCCACCCAGTTGACTTAGTAAATCCCTATCTCAAGGGAAGAAAAATATTAAATTTAAAAAAGTATGTATACACGTACACGCCCATATGTAACAAGGGACACTTTATAACTGTTGACTAACAAGTAATGACTTGTTTTATTTCATTTATTTATGTGTTTGTTTGGCGTATGTGTGTGTGCACTCATACACACTTGTAGAAGTCAGAGGACAATTTGCAGGAGTCACTTCTCTCATATGGGTCCCAGGGACAAAACTCAGCTCATCAGGTTTGGCAGCAAGTGCCTCTACCTGGAACTGTCTCCCTCAACCAAACCTGGTTATTTGAGACTAGACAAGAGAAGCAGTGTCACTGTGATTAATCTGGGGTTGTTTCCCTCGAGGGTGACTGCAATTTGCTGTTCCGGGATTAGAAAGGCTGGGTGCCATGGGGTGTGCCTCCAGGAAGCAGAGAGGGTGGACCAAATCCCAAGAGAAGGAGAGGCTGTTGCTTAGAAACATCATCAATTACAGGTGGAGAGTGTCGCTCTGTTGGCAGAGAGGGCTTGCCTAGCATGTGTGAAACCCTGCACTCCCTCTCCGGCACTGCATAAGCGGAGCGTATGGCCCATACCTGAAATCTCAGCATTAGGGAGGTGGAGGCAGGAGACTTAGGTTTGTAGACCACATGAAACTTTGTCAAAAAATAAATAGCTATAGATAGGGGCTGGAGAGATGGCTCAGCAGTTAAGAGAGCTGGCTGCTCTTCCAGAGGGCATGAGTTTGAATCTCAGCGCCCACATGGTGGCTCACAGCATCTGTAACTCCACTTCCAGGAGCTCCAGCATCTTCTCTGGCCTCCTAAGGGTACTGCACTCACATGTATACAGATATACATGCGGGTCAAACACTCATATGCACAAAAAATAAATATTTTTTAAATAGTTAAATAAAAATAAACAAGTATAGGTGAACTTACTTTTATTTATATATTTCTTTTGTTTATTTGAATTTTAGATGTACCAGGTTGGCCTTGAACTCACAATGTAGCCCAGGATAACTGAGTTTCTAACCCACCTACCTCTGCCCCTCTCCTAGATAGTGGGATTGCAGGCATGAGCCACCAAGCCCAACCCTCTGTTGTTAATGTATTAGCACGAAGTTTGTCAATTAGTGAAATATTGATACTTTTTTGTGTGTGCTGTAAAGGAACACAGGGTCTTGTGTGTACTAGGCGAGTGTTTTACTGCTGAGCCACAACCCCAGCCCTCACTGGGGGATTCTAGGCAGGTGCTCTGCCACTGACCCACACCCCAGCCCCTCACTGGGGGATTCTAGGCAGGTGCTCTGCCACTGAGCCACACCCCAGCCCCTCACTGGGGGATTCTAGGCAGGAGCTCTACCCCTGAGCCACGCCCCCAGCACTTTGTAACATACTTGCAGCTAAAGTCAGTACTTCACTCAGATGTCCACCATTCTTACCCAGTTTCCTTTTCTAAGCTTCCACTCAGGATCCTGTAACACTTAGTCATTGTTTCTTCTCAGGCTCCCAACAGCTGTGACAGCTTGTCACACTTCCTCTGTTTTTGATGACCTTGACAGGTTTGAGTGATGATCAGATTTGTTTTTTTTTTTTAAGTGAAATCTTCCTCAATTTGGCTGTTGCTTCTGTGTTTTTCTCCAAGTAGAACGGAGAGCAAGGGTTTTGGAGTAGAAATTAAGTGCTATTTCCGTCCTCTGTCTAATTTTATCTTTTTTGGTTTGTTTTTTGAAACAAGGTCTCTATGTCGCCCTGGCTGACCTTCAGCTCGCCATCTGCCTGGCTCACATTCAGCACTTTCAATAATCATAATTTATACATGAACTTTGTGATTCTATCACTCATTCAAAACAGTTAAAAACAAGGCTTGTTGGCACACATTTGTAATCAGAAGCAGGACGATCGTCACAAGTTCAAGGCCAGCCTGGGCTATGTAGTATGTTCCAGGACAGGCAGGGCTACAGTGTGAAACCCTGTTTCAAATAAACAAAGAAAAAGCCCAGCACAGTGGCATGGTTTGTTGTTGCGGGTACAAGAGAGTCTGAGGCTGGAGGATGGCTTGAGTCTAGGAGTTCAAGGCCAGCCTGGGTCACATAGCTAGACTCTGTGTCAGGAAGAGAAAAGGGGAGAGAGGAGGAGGGAAGGAGACTGAGGGGGTGGGGGGAGTTAAAATAAAAGCTGCTGCTGTGGGGCTTTCCACGAAGTGTAAGGAAAGAACCAATTCCCCAGTGTGTGACCTCCACACACACACTGTCTTTGCCACAAGTGCACCCACCTGCAAAGATAAAATGTAATTTTAAAAACTGGTCCTAAATAAAATCAAGCCAGGTGTTGACCGTTACCTGTAATCCCAGCACACAGGAGGATGAAGCAAGAGGTTCATGAGTTCAAGGCCAGCCTGAGCTATATGGCAAGACCTGCTCTCCAAATAAAATAAAATGAAAACTGAGTCTTGGTTCATAGCTGAAATATGTAGCCTCTCGTGGTCCCAGATCTGAAGGGACCTCAGAGAAGCAGCTCCTTAGGGGGTTGGCCCTGAGGGGCCACAGAGTTAACCACGCATCCCGAGAACGAACCCCGCTCTCGTTTGCCTTCATCAGCCCTACAGTTTGATGGAAGCCGCTCCTTCCCAGGGATGCAGGCTCCACCCCACCCGGTCCAGAACAGTGAGGTGCAGGAATACAGAGGCTGAGCATCCTGCTGTTCCTGGGGGGTTCCCTTCCTTACCAAACCTCAGGGCTTCTTAGCCAGGAGTGCCAGAGTGGGTCGGCCGGCCCCTCCCTGAGCCCTGATGGGGCTTGCCTGATCCCTGGTCTCCATGTATTCACACGCTCCTTGCAATTTCCTCCAGGTCTTCCGGCTGACACCCTGCAGGGCCACCGAGACCGCTTCATGGAGCAGTTCACAAAGTAAGTGACTCTGGAGAAGGGAGAGAAGTCCGATCGAAACATACACCATAGCGGGGTAGGGTAAAGTGCCTGCTGCATAAGCATAATGAACCGAGTTCGGATCCCCAGCACTCAGGTAAAAAAGCCAGGCAGGGCAGAGCGCATCCCGCGCGCATGCGCAGGAGTCCCTGGAGCGTGTATGAAGATGAGGGAACAGTTTTTACAGGAGTCAGTTCTCTCCCTCCACCAGGTGAGACTCGAGGATTGAATTCAGGTCTCAGACGTAGTGGCATTACCCACTAAGCCACCTCGCCAGCCCTGCTGTTCCTTCTCCTCTGGGCTGAATGAAACCCCCATCCTGTATGTAGACCACGTTTGTCGATGGACACCTAAGCCGCTTCCGGGTTTTGGCTGTTGTGAAAGGGGCCACAGTGAACATGGGTGTGCGGGTATCTCTGTGGTGTGCTGGGTTCGACGCCTTCAGGTCTATACCACGCCATGTTACAGACAGACCGTACGGTGTTTCTAGTCTTTGAAGGAGCGTCATACTGGGTTCCATTGTGGCTGTACCTTTTCACCCACCCACAGTGTGTTAGGACTCTTCTCTCCCCACGTCCTCAACCCATGTTTATTTTCTTTTCCTTTTTTTTTTCTCATGTGTGTTTTCTTGATGATAGCTGTTTTCATACTTCAGAGAGAAAAACTGTCCATGTGGTTTTAATTTGCATTTTCTTGGTAGCTAAGGATGTTGAGCTATATATATGTGTACATATATGTGTGTATCTGTATACATTGGTGTCTTAGTTTCATGTCTGCCGTGATAAAAATACCCTGTCATAAAGCAACCTAAGGATAAAAGGGTTTATTTGATGTGGAGCTCCAGGTTACAGTCTTTTACTTCAAGGAAGTTGAGGCAGGGACTTGAACTTGCAGCATCAGCCACATCACATCCACGAGCAGAGATAGAATGAATGAGTGCATGCACACTTGCTGCTCAGCTTCCTTTCTTATACAATCCAAGGCCCCAAACCAGGGAATGGTGCTGCCCACGGTGGTTCAGGCCATCCCACATCAATGAAGGCGATCAAGACCATCCCCCACAGGCCCCCTTGATTTAGACAGTCCCTTGGTGGGACTTTTCCCAAATGGTTCTAGATTGCATCAAGTTGATCATTCAAACCAACCATCGTACTCCTTGTTTTGTGGATCGCTCATTTGTGAGGCGGCCATCTTGACATAGTGTGTTTTCCTTCTTAACTTCTTCGTTCTTGACCATGGCTTCTAAATCTCTAGCTGGCGCTTCACTTACTGGTTCCCCTCCAGAGCAGTCAAAGGACAAACACAGGGTTGAACTAACCCCCTGGTTTCATTCCACTAGGGAAGCCTGGTACACATCCTATGATGAATGACTTACTAAATCCTACGAGACAGGCCCTGGGGCTGGTTTCCTGGAATGTGAAATTCCAGTAGCTTGCGAAAGCACTAATGTCCATTACTGTTGGCGCCAACCCAGAGGGACAGGGACGTGTGGTCGGCTCGTTGTATTTCCTTCCATTTTGTTTCGTAGCTTAGGGAAACATCCCCTGTGAGGAGCTGCTTCGTTTTCTCTCCTGCACAGAGGTGAATGTTCTTGGAGGCCTCGCTGCCCTGGAGTTCAGGGATGCAGCAATGTCACAGGGACGCTTTAGTGTTGGGGTCTGATAGGCTGTGTGGAGACCCTGGGGAGGGGTTGGTTGATGGAGCTGAGTAAGCAGAAGTTCCATGCTGCAAGCAGAGGGCTGCTGGGGCCTCAGCTCCTCCTTTTGGTCGGCTTTCTTGGGCTTCGGTGTTTTTACTCAGGTTAGAGGCGTGACAAGGAGGGAAATGCTTTCTTGGTGTTCGGTTCAGATGCACAAGGTTTGTGTAACGTGCGTGAAGCCGTGGGTTCCAACTCCTAAGCACTGCGGAGTAGATTGGAGGAATGGAGTAGAATGAGCTGGGACAGGTAGGGTAGAGAAAAAATAGAAGAGAAGAAAGAAGAATGGAAGGTAAAGTAGACTAGAGAACCATAGAATAGAAAAGAATGGAATAGCCGGGTGGTGGTGGCGCACGCCTTTAATCCCAGCAGAGCCAGGCGGATCTCTGTGAGTTCAAGGCCAGCCTGGGCTACAGAGTGAGTTCCAGGAAAGGCGCAAAGCTACACAGGGAAACCCTGTCTCGGAACACAAAACAAAACAAAACAAAACAAATAAACAAACAAAAAGAATGGAATAAATAAAATAGAATAGAACAGAATAATAGAATGGTACTTTTCCAGTAGCTGTAACAAAATACATAAAAAAAAAGCAGCCTAGGGGAACTGGAGGGTACAGTCCAGCATGGCGTGGAAGTGACGGTGGAGAAGATCACTTCCCCTTCATGTCCCTCCAAGCCCGCTATTCCTAGGAAGGGAAATCTGCCGACAGCAGCGTGCCGTCCACAGCCCGAGGAAATGAGTTTGGGGGTCTGGGCAGTTTTCTGGTGTTGTCAGAGTTGTGAGAAAATGCGTGAGAAACGCGACTTAAGGAAGGAACGGCTGGCTTCCTGTGGCTCACAGTCTGAGGGCGAGGTCCATGGTGATGGGGACGGCCAGGCGGGGCGGCAGGAGCTTGGGGCAGCTGGTCAGTCACATTGCCTCCGAGGTCAGGAAGCTGCCCCCAGCTTCCGTTTCTCTCCCTACACACGTGTTTACTTATTTATTTATATTTTTTAAGGGTTATTTATTTATTTATTTATTTTGAATACAGTGTTCTGCCTGTATGTATACCTGCAGGCCAGAAGAGGGCGCCAGATCTCATTACAGGTGGTTGAGAGCCACCATGTGGTTGCTGGGAATTGAACTCAGGACCTTTGGAAGAACAGCCAGTGCTCTTAACCACTGAGCCATCTCTCCAGCCCACGTTTATTTATTTTGTAGGGCTGTGCCACAGTGTGTAGACCAGAGGACAACTGGAGGGAACAGGTTCTGTCCCTGCACTCTGTGGGCCCTAGAGGCTGACCTTAGGTCATCCGGTTTGGCAGCAAATGCCGTTACTCACTGAGCCTTCTGGACGGGCCCGTGTTCTCCTGATTCAGCCCCGAGGGGGGGGGGTGATCCCCAAATTCACAGGGGAAGGAGGTTCTTCCCACCCCAGTTAAACCTCTATGGAAACACCCTCACAGACAACACCGGAAGTGTGTCCCCGTGGTGATTCTAGGTCCCGTCAAGTAGTCATCAAGATTGGCCATCTCTGAGACTGTCCAGTCTTCAACGGGATCTGCTGCATTGATTATTCTTTTCTCATCACTGGTGACTGAGAACTTCACTGTAAAAGACCTCAGTCTGTAATACCATTTTTGAAATTTTATTTTCCTATATTTTTATGTGTGTGTGTTTGAGAGAGAACAGGGAGGGGAGAGTGTCATGGTAGTGTGAATGTAGAGATCAGAGGGCAACTTTATGGAGTCGGTTCTCTCTTTCCACCTTTATGTGGGTCCCAGGAATCAAACTCAAGTCACGACTTGCTTCTTTAGATGGTAAAGTGCCTTTACCCACTGAGCCATCTCCCCAGCCCTATAGTATCATAATCGAATCCTGGCATCATGGAGGGCAACCCACCAAGAGCTTGTGCCTTTAAAATGGACAGACGGTGGGAATGCTGGGAAAGTGTGTTCCTTGTGTTCCCGGGACTGGTGACCAACCACGTCCAGCACCCCTGAGATGCTTGTGTACTTCCAGGTTGAAAGATCTGTTCCAGCGCTCCAGCAACCTCCAGTACTTCAAGCGGCTCATTCAGATCCCCCAGTTGCCTGAGGTGAGTGCACCCATGAGGGGCTCGGCATGGCCCCGCGGCCTGTCAGGTAAGCATCCTTTAAAGGTGTGTCTTGCTTCTCCAGAATCCACCCAACTTCCTGCGCGCCTCAGCCCTGTCAGAGCACATCAGTCCTGTGGTAGTGATCCCGGCCGAGGTGTCTTCTCCAGATAGTGAGCCTGTCCTGGAGAAGGATGACCTCATGGACATGGATGCCTCCCAGCAGGTACAGGAGCCTTGGGAGAGGAACTTGGCCCTTCCAGTTGCCCCTAGAAGAGACAAAAGGATAGGAGAGGCTCCTAGCTTGGGTGTATCTGCTCAGACAAGGCCTGCTCGGCTTTAATATTTGGACATGGTATCTCACTATGTTGCCCATGCTGGTTTCAAATTCCTGGGCTCAAAATCCTCCTGCCTCTGCCTCTAAGATGGGTACAACTACACAGGTATGCCAGAGTGCCTTGTTGGGTTCCTCTCTCTCATAAGAAAGTGGGAGATTAGGCTGAGCCCTCTGCCCTCGGCTCCCGGAGTGATCTTAGATAGGTCTCAGCCAAACCAAGAAAACAGAATCGTGAAGCCAAGCATGGTGGTCCACGCCTCTGGTCACGGTTACCTGGGGGGTGGAAGCAGGAAAAGAGGAGATCAAGGTCAGCTTCAGCCACACAGCACATCATGAGACCCTGTCCCCAAAATACGGAGGGCTCGAGAGCTGGTTCAGCCATTAAGAGTGCTTGTTGCTTTTGAAGAGGACCCGGGTTTGATTCCCAGTACTCACAAGGTGGCTCAAAACCATCTTTTAACTCGAGTCCTAGAGGAGCCCACACTGTCTTCTGACCTCTGTGAGCGCCAGGCATGCACACAGTACACAGACATACATGCAGGCTAAAAAGTTTTGTTTAAGCACAAAGAAAGACAGACAGACAGACAGACAGACAGGAAGGAAGGAGCCAGGCATGGTAGCACACAGTTTAATGCCAGTACTCAGGAGGCAGAAGCAGAGAGATATTTCTAAGAGTTTGGGGCCAGCCTGATCTGTATAGTAAGTTCCAGGCCAGCCAGAGCTACATTGTGTGCCCCTGTCTAAAAAATGAAATAGTAGATTTTGCATGATAGCCCATTCCCCGCGCGTGCACGCACACTCGAACAATTTTCTAGGTCTCTGACCTGTTCTTTGCCCTTCCCCTGCCCTGCCAATCACTGCAGAATTTGTTTGACAACAAGTTCGATGACATCTTCGGCAGCTCGTCCAGCAGTGACCCCTTCAATTTCAACAATCAAAACGGCGTGAGCAAGGATGAGAAGTGAGTCCATGCTGGGTGGAAGGAAGCCCATGGTCTAGAACTGAAGTTAAGCCCGGGTCTGCCTTGCAACCAAGAGGAAGGAATTCTGTGTGGGGGGGTATGGGTGTGGGTGTGTCTTGGTGTGTATATGTGTATGTGTGTTTATAGTGTGTGAGTGTGTATATGAGTGTATGTGTGTGTGTTTGTGTATGTCTGGGGTGGTAGATATATATACACATGTGTGTGCTAGTGCACTTGCCTATGCGTGCCTGTGTGGTGGCTAGAGGCCAATGTTGGGTGTCTCCCCTTTTGCTCACCACCATTTTGTGTGTGTGTGTGTGTGTGTGTGTGTGTGTGTGTGTGTGTGTGAATAGCCATGGAGGCCAGAAATAGGTATTGGATCTCCTGGAGCTGTAATTACAGGCAGGTCTGAGTCGCCCCCCGCAGGTCCTGGGAACTGAACTCTTTTCTCCACAAGAAGTGCTCTTAACTACTGAGTCATCTCTTTCTCTCTCTGGCACGGCACTTCTTTAAGAAAAAAAGATTTGTTGTATTTGTTTTGTTTGATTATATGTGTGTGTTGTGGGTCCAGGCGGGAGTGGGGGAAGACCGCCAAGATGTACTTGTGGAAGTCCGAGAGCTTCATGGAGTCATCTCTCTCCTTCCAAAGTCAGGTTATTGGCTTGGGAGCACCGGCCTTTACCTACAGAGCCGCCTCACCCACACTGAGAAAGAGTTGGGGGTGTGCTCAGTGGTAGAACACTCACTTAGCATGCCTAAGGCCTGGGCTTCAGTCCCCAACTCTAGAAGGGGCCAGGGCTAGAGAAATGGCTGGGTGCGGAGAGCCCTTGCTACGTCAAGTTCATTTCCCAGCACCCATGTTAAGTGGCTCATAACTGTCTGTAACTCCCGGGGATCCAACCCCCTCTTCGAACTCCAAGAGCACCCCACACACGTCTGCATATACTAACAGGCAGAGGCACACACATAAATCTAAAAGAATTGTTTTATTCTCTTAGCCCCTCTCCAAATATGAACCCCTGTATCCCAGATTGTAACTGTGAGCAGGTCGGTGTCAGGGTAAGAAACCTCATGTTCACGGTACAACCACCCTAAGTATCCTAGCGTTATTGGTTCCAGAGTCACCCCCACAGACACACACGGATACAAAGTTCAGCCACTGTGCTAGACTCCACTATAAGACTGGATACTGTCTGCCTAGATCCTACATCCCTCCCTTTCTGTACCCTTTAAATCACCTCTACGTGACTCATAGCACGATACATTGTAAACACTACCTTGTTTCTTTCTGTGTTTTGTTTTCTTTTTCTTTCTATACACCTTTAAATTTTGTGCTGGGAGGGAACGGCTGCATGAGCACTGTGGCATTAGTGTCTACTTCAGAGGACAGCTTGCAGGAATCAGTTCCCTCCTTCCACCATATGGGACCCAGGGGTTTGACAAAGATTGTCAGGCTTGGTGGCAGGCATCTTCACCCTCTGGGCCAGCTCACCAGCCGCTGTTTTCCTGTAGTGTTTAGGGAATAATGACAAAAACTAAAGTCCATATAAAATACATAAAAATACATAGTCAATCTATATGCAATTTTTTTTCTCGCCAAGTATTTCCTATCCCCAGTCAGTTGAATGCACAGATATAGAACCCACAGATAAGAAAAGTTGACTGTAAAATTTGTTTGTGTTTTTTTTGTTTTTGTTTTTTTTGGTTTTTTGAGACAGGGTTTCTCTGTGTAGTTTTGGAGCCTGTCCTGGAACTCGCTCTGTAGCCCAGGCTGGCCTTGAACTCACAGAGATCCGCCTGGCTCTGCCTCTCGAGTGCTGGGATTAAAGGCGTGCGCCACCATCACCAGGCGACTGTAAAATTTACACTGCAAAGAATAATTATTATCCATAGGGCTAGAGATGTGGCTTCATTTGCAGAGTGCCTGCCTAGCATGAAGAGACACACCCCAGTACCGCATAAACCAGATAGAGTAGCACGTGTCGAATTCTAGCACACCGGGGGAAGGGAGGGGAAGAGGGAGAGAGAATCAGCCTCCACTTGACATCTGGTAACGACAAGAAAAGTTTTTGTTTAAGAGAATGGCCCCAAATGAACACCAGCCCCCCCCTCCTTTTCCAGTCTGTCAGGGTACATGGAGGGGAGGGGTGGAGCGTACTGACTCCAGACCTGCTCGTCTCTTCTCAGGGACCACTTGATTGAACGCCTGTACAGAGAGATCAGCGGGCTGACAGGACAGCTGGACAGCGTGAAGACTGAGGTGCGTGCTAGGATCCGTCCACCCTTGGGCTTCCCCGACACGTGGCACTTGTCATTGGTGTCTCATGATATGATCTGGACCCTGTCCTAAGACGTGACAAAGCCAGTGAATTTGGTCATCTCAAAGTCACAATTAGAATTCATTGGCATGTCATGTGACTTTAGGGTGGCAGTTAAGCTGGGGACCAGTGTCCCTGGGAGCCGTGATTATGGCTTGGCCTCCAGACCATGATGAGAAAGACCAATTTTTCTCATAAGGTCCTTGAGAAAGCTTGATTTAGGAGCTGGGGGCTATATGGCTCAATGATCGATGACTTGTCTAAATCTATCAGTGTGGAGCTTGGTCTGTGATAGAGCACCTGCCCAAAATTCCTCAGTAAGGAGTGGACGATATGCTTCAGCCAGAGAGTGTCTGCTTAAAATTCACCAGTGATGGCCTAGAAGTGTGGTTCCCTTGTAGAGAACTGGGCTAAAGTGCCCCAGGAAGGGGCAGGAAGCATGGCTCCTTGGTGGAGGCCTTGCCATCTCCAATGGCAGTGGGGGAAGGAGTTGAGTGGTAGAGCCCCTGCCTAGAATCCCCCAGTGAGGGGCTGGGGTATGGCTCAGTGGGAGAGCACCTGCCTAGAATCCCCCAGTGAGGGGCTAGGATGTGGCTCAGTGGTAGAGCCCCTGCCTAGAATCCCCAAGTGAGGGGCTGGGATGTGACTCAGTGGTAGAGCACCTGCCTAGAATCCCCCGGTGAGGGGCTGGGGTGTGGCTCAGTGGGAGAGCACCTGCCTAGAATCCCCCAGTGAGGGGCTGGAGTGTGGCTCAGTGGTAGAGCCCCTGCCTAGAATCCCCCAGTGAGGGGATGGGATGTGACTCAGTGGTAGAACATCTGCCTAGAATCCCCCAGTGAGGGGCTGGGGTGTGGCTCTCAGCAGTACAGCTACTGGCCTAACCTGAATAAGACCCTTGGCACCCTACCCAGAGCACCAAAACAAAACCAAAAAAATGTTCTCTGTCTGGTTGGTGGTATCTGTGGGTCAGGAAATTTGAAGATAGAGAGATCAACCATAATGGGTCAATGCCACCAAGAGAAAAGTCATCCCCGTCCTGCCTGGTGCCCTCATGGGGCAGCCTCACAGGAGCAGGCCCCTTACCCCGGGTGCCCCTGACAGAGCCAGCGGGCCATGCTGCAGCTGAAGGGCCGCGTGAGTGAGCTGGAGGCCGAGCTGGCGGAGCAGCAGCACCTCGGGCGGCAGGCGACGGATGACTGCGAGTTCCTGCGCACCGAGCTGGACGAGCTGAAGAGGCAGCGGGAGGACACGGAGAAGGCGCAGCGCAGCCTGACTGAGATAGAAAGTGAGGGGCCGGGGCTGCGGGTGTGGGCGGGAGCGAGGCGGGTCGGTAAGTAAAGCCCGAGGTGCTTGCCCTTGGCCTCAGATGCGGAGATGGGTTTGGTGACCCAGCCGGTCCCGTAGCAACCAAAAACACGGTGATGATGGGAGCGCCTATCCTGGGAGAGGGAACTCCTAAGAGAAGACAGAGACCTAAGGGGGCAAAGCGGACATGAACCTTAAAGCCTGGCTGACGTGGATGCTGTGACTCTTAGCCAGGGTTTCTATTGCTGTGAAGAGACACCATGACCACGGCGACTCAGGGAAAACATTTTTTAACTGGGGGGGGGGGGGGGTGCTGGCTTACAGTTCAGAGGTTCAGTCCGTTGTCATCATGGTGGGACATGGCGGAGTGCAGGCAGACATGGCGCTGGAGCAGAGGTTGAGAGTTAATACACCTTGACTTGCAGGCAACAGGAAGTGGTCTATCTCACTGGGCATAGCTACTGGAGACCTCGAAGCCCACCCCCACAGTGACACACGTCCTCCAACAAGGCCACACCTAATAGTGGAGGCCATTTTCTTTCAAATTAGCACACTGTGTTTGTAGATATCAGTCTGCAAAAGAATTTGAATCAGGGGGATGTTTATTCATAGATGACAAACTTTATGTCCAGTGTAGTACAGGTATTTACTTGTAATTCCAGAACTCTGGAGGATAAGGCAGGAGGATGACCATAACGCTAACTTGGACAGTGTAGCAAGACCTTCTCTCCCAATAAAAACCCCAAATTAATTAATTAGATAACTTCTAGCTGAGTGTGGTGGTAGACACCTGTAGTCCCAGCATTCAGGAGGACCAGAGGTTTAAAGTCATGTTAGCTACATAGCCAGTTTGAGGCCAGCCTGGGCTACATGAGACCATGTCTTTGGAAAAACAGCACTAGGGAGGCAGAAGCAGGAGGATCACTGTAAGTTCAAGGCCAGCCTGGTCTACAAAGCGAGTTCTAGGATAGCCTGAGCTGTTACACGGAGAAACCCTGTCAAAGAAAGAAAGAAAGAAAAAGAAAGAAAGAAAGAAAGAAAGAAAGAAAGAAAGAAAATCAATAAAAATAAATAAGGAATAAAAACATCTTTAGTGCCCCCAGCTTACTGGAGGGAGGATGCGGGGATCCCATCCTGGGCAGAGGCCTCACCTTGGTCTTTCCCAATGCAGGAAAGGCCCAAGCCAACGAACAGCGGTATAGCAAGCTAAAAGAGAAGTATAGCGAGCTGGTTCAGAACCATGCCGACCTGCTGCGGAAGGTAGGAACTCGGACCCCTCCAGTCCTCCCACAAACCCCATATTACAGGAGAAAGAGTGCAGACCTTGGGGTTCCTCCAAGATGCACTTCTATTTATTTATTCCTCCTGTGTGTGTGTGTGTGTGTGTGTGTGTGTGTGTGTGTGTGTGTGTGTGTCTGTGTGGATGTGCATGTGTGGATGTAGTTGCTTGAGGAGGCCAGAAGAGGGCGTCAGATACTCTGAAGCTGAAATCACAGGCACTTGTGAGCCACCCAGCATGGGTGCTGGGAACCAAACCTGGGTCCTTTGAAAGAGCAGTGAGTGCTCTTAAGCACTTACCCATCTCTCCGGCTCTTGCACCCCCGTGTCTTAACCCCAGCTTCCTGAGTTCTGTCTTGTGTGCCAGCCACAGTTCGAGTTACCCCTCCTTTGAGCTGGGCATAGTAGAAGACACCTATAATTCTATCAGAAAGCAGAGGCAAGATCCTGCCCCCCAGAAAATAGTAAGATGTGGTGGCACATGACTTTAAACCCAGCACTCCAGGGCAGCCAGGACTAAATAGTAAGATCCTATCTCATAAAATAAATAAGTAGGGGTGCTATCTCACACTTGCAATCTCCAAACTTAGGAAGCAGAGGCAGGAGGATTGCTGTGAGTCTGAGGCTAGCCTGGGCTGCACAGTGAATTCCAGGCCAGCCTGGAAAAAACACTACACCAGACATCTGTGTATTTTTGTAAATCCCTGACAGTCTACCATCTGAAGGTCGTGACCCGATTCTGGCTTCCTTTGGGGCAGGAAAAATCTTCTCCTGTGTCTGCCTCCTTAATACTCACAGTCTGATTGAAATCACTGGTACTAGAAGGAAGATGTAGGTTGAGCCTGAGAGATGTCAGCTCAAGATGCTCTTCTCCCCTTTCAGAATGCAGAGGTGACCAAACAGGTGTCCGTGGCCAGGCAAGCCCAGGTGGATTTGGAAAGAGAGAAAAAAGAACTAGAAGATTCCTTTGCACGTGTAAGTGACCAGGCCCAGCGGAAGGTGAGCAGGAGAGGCACTTGGGATGTAGGAGGGAGGTGTCTACTGGAAGTGGATTTTTACTAGTGTTTTATGTGTGTGTGTACATATAACAGCATGCGTGTTGAAATCAGAGGACAACTTGTGGGTTTAGGTTCGCATCTCGCACCATATGGGTCTGGGGGATTGAACTCAGATCATCTAGATCAGCAGCAAGCACCTTGAGCCACTCAGTCATCCCCTCGACCCCTGCCAAGGGGCTTTGAGGCAGGCCTGGATCAGAGGACTTCATCCTACACTCCATGAATAGTTTCCTGAGGGCCTTTGGAGGCCACTCAGAACCGCAGATGCTGGGGACTGGACGTGTCGCTCAGTTGGTAGAGTGCTTACCAAGCATGCTTGCCTTGGAGGCCCTGGGTTCCATCCCCAGCACCACATAAACCAGGCATGGTGGTGTACGTCTGTCATCCCAGCACTTAGAAGGTGGAGGCAGGAGGATCAGAAGTCCAGGGTCATCCTTGGGTATATAGCAAGTTCAAGGCCAGCATGGGGTATTTAAATACATAATATATATTTATATATATATATATATATATATATATATATATGTCATGGATTTTATGACTGGTAAACTAATCTTCCAAATTACTATTGGAAAAGAAAAGATGTTGGTGAGGTCTGGGTTGTTACCTTCCAGCCTGCCCATCAACCCAGTGGAGTGCACAGTCTCAGTCAATGGCTTGGGAACTGTATACATGTGTGCATTCCTTGTCATGACTTTCCAGCTCACAGCGTTCCTGTTTTGCCTCCGTTTCAGACTCAAGAGCAACAGGATGTTCTCGAGAACCTGAAGCATGAACTAGCCACCAGCAGACAAGAGCTACAGGTCCTCCACGGGAATCTGGAGACCTCTGCGCAGGTGAGCCATTCCCTGCTCCCCTCGTCTTGGTGCCCGGGTCCCTCCCGAGAGCCCTCCGGCCCCCATTGTAGTCCACACTTATTCTTCGAGGCAGTGATAGGCACGTGGACAGGCTACCACCCCCTGCCCTCTGGAGCCAGGAGGTGGATCTGGAGGCCCAGTGAGGGGACCGTTTAATTTCCTCAGTTTCTCCCTGTTTCCACATGGTGACCTCTGCAGTCAGAAGCGAAGTGGCTGACGCAGATCGCCGAACTGGAGAAGGAAAAGGGCAGCTTGGCCGCTGCCGCTGCTCAGAGAGAGGAGGAGTTCTCAACCCTCCGAGACCAGCTGGAGAGCACCCAGAGCAAACTGGCCAGCACCCAGGCAAGTAACAGACATCCACTGGGACACCGTGGAAGCCAGAGACAGGTGTGCAGTGAAGGGTTCAAGGCCATTGTGGCTGATGGCGAAGGCTTTCTGTGAACATAGTTCCTAAAGCCAAGTGTGTCTTTTTGTATAAGAAGAAGAGTGTGTGGGCCTGGGGCTGTCCCTCAGTGGGCAGAGCGTTTGTCCATCACGCACTGGGCCCTGAGTTCAGTCTCCAGACCACATCAACTGAGTTAGTATGCAGGCTGACATCTGTAATCCCAGCACTCAGGATGTGGAGACCAGAGGATCAGGAGTTCCAGTTACCCTCACCTCCCTAATACCGAGTTTGAGACCAGCTTGAGATACGAGTCCCTGCCTAATAAAATAATGGCTGGAGAGATGGCTCAGAGGCCCAATGCTTGCTGCTCTTCCAGAGGACCCATGCTGGGTTTTAATGATCTCTAGAAATACTCTGATAGACACAGCCCGAGGTGTGCTTTATTAATCCAGGGTTGTCTTAATCAAGATGACAAGTTCGCACTCCTTAGGAAGTCATCTGAGTGCCACCCTGGGAGTGGATCAAAGTCAAGTACTGTTTTCTGTGTGGAGCTGACCAGCTTCGATCTCATTAGCACAAGAGGCCAGGAATCCCAGTGTGGTCCCAGGTGGATGCTGCTTTGGGGTTCATTGTAGTGTACCTGGCCGACTCTCACCTCCCTGACCTTTGTCTAGGAGTCCATGTGCCAGCAGGTAAAGGACCAGAGGAAAATGCTCTTGGCAGGGATCAGGAAGGCTGCCGAGCGTGAGATACAGGAGGCGCTGAGCCAGCTTGAAGAGCCTGCCCTCATCAGCTGCGCGGGGTCCACAGGTAGTCTTCCAGATGCCCACCTGCTGGGCCCAACTGCCTGGTACTTCCTGTTGCGGTTGAATCCAAGGGCCCTCAGCCCAGCTGCATGCTGGGGCCTCTGAGGCATGCCTGCTCTCCCCATCCTAAGTCAGTTAAATCGGAAAATGCGGCATACTGCCTGCGTGGTTGTGACTTCGTAGCCAGGCAGGTGAGGCACACACTGCCTCAGTCAGTGTCCTGGCTGTCACTGTGTCGCCCTGACCGTAGCACATGACAGAAAGGTCCACAGTGAGGAGGAAGAGCAGCTCTCTTTGTGGCTGTAGGAACGTGTGGCGGAGGCTGGTCATAACATGGTGGACCGTGAGCGGAGAGCAAGACAGGAAACAGGCAGGAAGAACCGGTTCTCAAAATCTGCCCACTGTGACCTGCTCCCGCCCAGATAGGCTCCACCTCCTACATTTCCATAGCCTCCCCAAATAGCACCAAAACTGGGAAACCAAGCATTGGAACGTGGACTTATGCTTGGGAAGCAGAGGCAGGAGGATCTTTGTGAGCTCTAGAGCTATTTAGTGAGACCCTGTCTCAATATAATAAATAATAATAATAATAAATAATAATAATATCATGAGCTTTTCAGAGACACTTGAGGTTCAGACCTTACAGTGTGCCATGCCCCTCTAGTGAGCAGTACCCTGAGACAATAGTGAACTGAGAAATAGTTCTGGAGGGCTGGGGACGTGGCTCAGTTGGTAGAGTACTTGCCTAGCATGCACGAAGCCCTGGGTTCTAGTTGTAGTACCATGGATGCTAGGTCTGATGATACATGCCTGTAATCCCAAAACTTTGAGGAAGGAGGCAAGAAGATCAGAAGTTCAAGGTCATCCTTGGTCACATAGTGAGTTCAAGGCCAGCCTGGATTACCGTGAGACCCTGTCTCAAAAGAAAGAAAAGCAAATAGCTTATGTACATCCCATGAGCACAAGCACAGCCAGCAGCCCTCCTATGTAAGAAAAAGCCGATGGGTCAGGGACTCTCAGCGGGTCGTCCCGCCCACCCAGCTGTTCACGTAGAACAAATTGTGAGAACTCGTGTGCTGACTTCCTGTCTCCCCTCAGATCACCTTCTCTCCAAAGTCAAGGCTGTTTCCAGCTGCCTCGATCAACTGGAGAAGGACCGCAGCCAGTATCTGTCCTGCCCAGAAGGTAAAAGGAACAGAGGACGCGGGCTGTCACAGGGGGCAACCAGGCCAGGTGTGAGTGTGGACATATGTCCAACCGGGAGCTGGAGAGATGGCCAGGGGTTAACAGCCTCTTGCAGAGGAGCTAGGTGCATCCTCCAAACCCCCCTCGCCTCAGGCTGCTCACAGCTGCTTGAAACCCCAGTTCCAAGGGATTTGATGCCCTCTTCTGGCTTCCATGGGTATCTGCATTCTTGAGCACATAGCCCCGCACAGACACATACATTAAGTAAAGATGAACCTAAAAAGAAAATGGCACCACCACTGGGCCTGAGACCTGACTTCCTGCGCCCTGCAGATATCAGTGAGCTCCTGCACTCCGTGACCCTGCTTGCCCACTTGACCAGTGACACCATCATTCAGGGGAGTGCCACCAGCCTCCGGGCCCCACCCGAGCCTGCCGACTGTGAGTATCGGAGGGAAAGGGATACCCCTGCGAGCCAGGATGACAGGGGCATTTAAACACCTGTCTCTTCTGTCTCTAGCTCTGACAGAGGCCTGTAGGCAGTATGGCAGGGAAACCCTGGCCTACCTGTCCTCCCTGGAGGAAGAGGAAGCCATGGAGAAAGCTGACGGCACAGCCATGAGGAACTGCCTCAGCAAGATCCAGGCCATTGGCGAGGTATTGTTAGCGATGTGGTTTGCTTTTTGTTGTTGTATGGTTGTCTGAGACAAAGTCTCGTGTAGCCCAGGCTAGCCTCGAACTTTCTGTGTAGCCAAGGATGACCCTGAACTCCTCTCCTCTTGTCTCCGTCTCCTGGGATTACAGGTCTAGACCATGATACCTCATTTATGTGGTGCTGGGAATGGAACCCAGGGCTTCATGTGTGGTAGACAAGCACTCTACTAACTGAGCCACTTCCCCAGCCCCATTTGGTTTTCTGTTTGTCTTTGAGACGGTCTCACATAGACCAGGCTAGCCTAGAACTTGTCATGTATCCAAGAATATCCTGGAATGGCTGATTCTCCTGCATCCACCTCCCATGTACGAGGATTGCAGGCACACACCGCCATGCCTACACAGAAAGTTGTTTTTTAAAAAAAAGATTGTATTTATTTATTTGTGTGTGTGTGTGTGTGTGTGTGCATGTGCACATACATGCCAGTGTGTAGATAACCTGCCAAAAGAGCACATCAAATGTCCTCTATCACTCTGCCTGTTCCTTTGATGCTGGGTCTCAGAGAGCCCTGAGACCTCTGCTAACCTGAAAGCCAGCCGCCTCCAGACATCCTCTGCCTCTGCCCCACTCAGAGCTTGGGACGCGGCCACGTGCCAAATACTAAGCTCTTTATGCTGGTGCTGGGAATCTGAACCCCAGAACTCATGATTGTGCAGCAAGCCCTCCTACCCACTGAACCATCTCTCCTATGTATCCACCTGGACTCCAGAAAGAGCTGGGGCTGAGAATCACTGACATCCTTGTATTTAGAGACAGGATCTCGCTGTGTAGCCCAGGCTGCTCACAGATTTACAGGCCTACTGCCTCAGCCTCTCACAGGCTGGGATTGCAGGCTGGTACCAACACACACACAGCAAGTCCGTCCAGAAGGACTTTCTAGCTGGATTTAACTCACTGGCCTGCTGACACTGTCAAAGAAGGGGATAAATAGTACAGTTGATGCCCGTGACTACGGAGTTAGGGCCTATATTAGTCTAGTGACTATGGAGTTAGGGCCTGTATTAGCCTAGTGACTACGGAGTTAGGGCCTGTATTAGTCTAGTGACTACGGAGTTAGGGCCTGTATTAGTCTAGTTTCTTGTTGCTGTTACAAACACCTGGAAAAGCAGCTGAAGGAAAGGTTTGCTTTAGCTCACAGTTTGAGGCTTTGGAGGAGCGGGCATAGTGACAGAGCACAAGGCAGCTACCCACATCACATCCACCATCAGGAAGCAGAGGGAGATGGATGCTGGTGCTCAGCTCGGTGTCTCCTTTTTATTCATTCCAAACCCCAAGCCCATAGATTGGTCCCACTCACATTCAAGTGGGTCTTCCCACCTGAGTTAACCCAATCTAGAAACTCCCTCACAGACATGCTGAGAGGTCGTTTCCATGGCGATTCCAAGTCCCATCAAGTTGACAATCAAGGTTAACCATCCTAGGGCCACAATAACTGTAGCTGAATGGCTCTGTAGGGTTGGTCACTGGTGGCCTCCCAGTTGAATATGGTCATGAAATGTGCAGAGAAGGGAGGAACATGGGGTTCCATGTTGTTTGATTTTATCTTTGGCTCTTTATTCTTTGGGGGACCGGCCATTCAACTCCCAAATAAATATACAGAAACTTATTCTCACTTATAAATGCCTGGTCTTAGCTTGGCTTGTCTCTAGACAGCTTTTCTTAACTTAATTATTCCCGTCTACCTTTGGCCTCTGGGCTTCTTTCTTTCTTACTCCATTGCTGGTTGTGTAGCTGGGTGGCTGGCCCCTTGAGTCCTTCTCTCCTTCATCTTTTCTTGCTCCTTGGTCTTCTCTTCCCAGATTTCTCCTCCTATTTATTCTCTCTGCCTGCCAGCACTGCATATCCTTTCTCCTGCCTGGCTATTGGCCATTCACCTCTTTATTAGACCAATCAGGTATTTTAGACAGGCAAAGTAACACAACTTCACAGCATTAAACAAATGCAACACATCTTTGCATCATTAAACAAATGTTCCACAGCATAAAAGGATGTAACACATCTTTAACTAAAATTCTACAACAGTTCCAACGTTCACATTATGGAAAGTTCCAGGTGGAGTCTGTGACGGACCCTGCCTCCCATGTCTTATAGAAGGTTCCCATGATAGGGCCAAGAGAAAGCAAAGAGAAGACCACGTGTCTTTTTAACCTCTGTGATACTGCTCACAGGACCTGCTGCCCAGGGGCCTGGACATCAAACAGGAAGAGCTGGGTGACCTTGTGGATAAGGAGATGGCTGCCACTTCAGCTGCCATTGAAGCTGCCACCGCCCGGATAGAGGTGAGAGGATTGTGTAGGATTTCCCACGGCAACATTTCTGTCAGTTCCCTCAGGCAGTGCTGTGCCTCGGGGAATGTCTTAGTCAAAACTGCCAAGTGTGATGGTGCAAACCTGTGAACTCAGCCCTTGGGAGGTGGAGGCAGGAGGTTCATGAATTCAAGGTCATCTTCAGCTAGGTAGTAAGTTTGAAGCCAGCCTGGGCTGTGTGAGATATTGTCTCACAAAGAAAAAGGAGAGAAAGAGAAAAGAACACAAAACCAAAGACCAAGGTCGCTGCCTCAATGAGGGGATGAAAACGGGGTCCTTACAAAGAAAGATGAGTTTCCGCCAAGGTAGGATATTTTGCTGTCAGGCCATCTGGGGTTCAGTTTTCAGGCTGCCTGATAATTACATGACTTATGTGAGTTACGTCACCTAGCTGAGACTTAGATCCTTTTTTTTTTTTAAGATTTATTTATTTATTGTGTATACAGTATTCTGCCTGCATGTATGCCTGCAGGCCAGAAGAGGGCACCAGATCTCAATACAGGTGGTTGTGAGCCACCATGTGGGTGCTGGGAATTGAACTCAAGTCCTCTGGAAGAGCAGTCAGTGCTCTTTAACTGCTGAGCTATCTCTCCAGCCCTAGATCCTGTTTCTGTAGGACGGCCATTGATTTAGCTTCATTTCTGTTGCTGTTACAAAGCATCTTAACAAAAAGCAGCTTAGGGGAGAAGGGTCTATTTTTGCTTACGGTTTGAGAGTACCGAGAAGTCACCATGGCAGAAGCTGGAAGCAGCTCATCACATCCCATCCACAGTCAAGAGCAGAGGGCATTAATGCATACATGTTCTCTTGCTTGCTTGTGCTCAACTTGATCTTTCCACTCTTCCTCCCCACCCCAGGGCACAGGGGGAGGAAGAGTTTGAAACAGGGTTTCTCTATGTAGTCCTGGCTGTCCTGGAACTCACAGAAATCCGCCTGCCTCTCCCTCCTGAGTCGTGGGATTAAAGGCATGCCCCACCATTGCCCAGTGATTTCTCTACTCTTAATGAAGTTCAGGATCCCCTGTCTAGGGAATGGTGTTGCCTACAGTGGGCTAAGTCTTCCCACATCTGTTAATTTATATAGACATCCCTCCCGCAGACATGCCCATGAGCCAACCCAATGTAGACAGTCTCTCATTGAGACTCTCTTGCTGAGTGAGTCTAGGTTGTCAAGTTGACTGTTAGAGCTAGCCATCACTGTCATAATAATAAAATGTCAGAGGTCGCCTGGTAGGTGTTAAAGAACTCCTCAGAAGAAGCTGAATGGGTCCTGTTGGAAAGGTCTCACATGGCTTCTTTGGTGGAAAACTCACTCCCTACTGTGGTGTGAGCACCTGCCTTGTGGATCTGGTAGCAGCTGACCCTGGTGGTCAGGTACCACAGCTCTTGGTGTTTCATGCACATCAGCCCGAGTGTCAAAGTTGAGACTCTACTGATTAGAGCAGTCAGCTCCAGCTGTCTACTATCCGATAGATGAGAGGTCTGGGATTTTTCTGTCTCACAAGGACAGAGATGAAACTATCTAGATTCAGCCTTCTATGCTACCACACCTGGTTGGATCCAGAGTTTATCAAGGTAGTGGTGGTTAATCAGGTTCATGATACATTTAGGAACCATGCTTCTTGGGGTGGGGATGTAGCTTGCCCTGAATCCCCCAATGAGGGGCTGGGAGTGTGGCTCAGTGGTAGAGTACCTGCCTAGAATCCCCCAGTGAGGAGCTGGGGTGTGGCTCAGTAGGAGAGCACCTGCCTAGAATCCCCCAGTGAGGGGTTGGGGGTGTGGCTCAGTGGTAGAGCACCTGCCTAGAATCCCCCAGTGAGGGGCTGGGGTGTGACTCAGTGATAGAGCACCTGCCTAGAATCCCCCAGTGAGGGGCTGGGGTGTGGCTCAGTGGGAGAGCACCTGCCTAGAATCCTCCAATGAGGGGCTGAGGTCCTGGTTTATCAAACAACATGCAGGAAGCCTGGGCTTAATTCCCAGTAATACACGCGCACGCGCACACACACACACACACACACACACACACACACACACACACACACGCAGGCACAGAGAGAGAGAGAGAGAGAAAAGAAACCACCCGTGCTTCTTTTTAACAGGAAATACTCAGTAAATCCCGAGCAGGAGACACAGGAGTCAAGTTGGAGGTGAACGAAAGGTCAGTGCGGGCCTTGGGGTCGCAGTAGGTAAGCACGGCCCTTGAGAGCAAGGCCCAGAGTGAAGTGTCACTCACCAGCTTTCCTCCAAGGCTTTCCCTTAGGCTCCTCCAGCAATCCCAGCACCTTTCCAGCCCCTTATTGCTACTCAAGGTTTTCCTGGTTTAGGAATGAGAAAGTAAGCTGTCCGCTTTCTTCTTACTGTCCCTGTCCCCAACCCTTTCTTTTTCCTAGGATCCTTGGTTCCTGTACCAGCCTGATGCAAGCCATCAAGGTCCTCGTGGTGGCCTCCAAGGACCTCCAGAAGGAGATCGTGGAAAGTGGCAGGGTAAGCAGAGCTCTGGTGTCGGCTCCTCCTCCTTCCCTGTGTGCTGGAATCTGCTTTGCTGTGGCCTCCAACTGGACTCCCTCACGGGCAGAGCTGCCATTCTTGGGGAAATTTCCCAGACACTATGGGAAGTTGAGGGTTCCTAGTAGCTGTCTCTAGGGGGCAATCAGCTAGTTCCTTCTAGCCTCAGGTTCCTGAGGCCACACAGACCTGCTGTGGAAACCCCGCTGCCACCTCGAATCTAGGTCTTCAGGGACAACTGGGGACTTTGGGGAACTGGGCAGATCCCAGGAACAAGCCTGGTACTGTTATCCCTCAGACATGGGAGACAGGTCTCTATAGATTCCCAGACCTGCAGATACTTAACTCTTTTAATAATCCAAATGCTCATAAGGCTGAGGCAGGAGGCTCTCAAGTTTGACCTCAGCATGGGCTACATAACTGGGTCTTCTCTCAAAACTCCCTTTGTGAGTCAAGGATATAACTTGATTGGTCAGGTCCCTGCTTGACATCTATAAAATCATGGATTCCATCCCAAATGCTTCTTAAAACCACACATGGTTTATTCCCAGTATTGGGAGGCAGAGGCAAGCAGATCTCTGTGAGTTCAAGGCCAGCCTGGTCCATACATAGAGACCCTGTCTCAAATAAAAAATGTTATGGACTGGAAAGATGGCTGAGCACTTCCTGGTCTTCTGAGGGGTCTGAGTTCGGTTCCCAGCATCCACATCAGGTGGTTCACAACTGCCTGTAGCTCCTGCTCCAGGGCATCAGATGCCTCTGGCATCACTGGGCACCTGCATTTTCTTAATACAAACACAATTAAAAGTTAAAAATAAATCTCTCTTAAAAGCTGGGGATTTACTTTAATTCATTACCTCTAAGACCTTAGGGATGTTATTTTGCCTTATTGCATCTTAGTTTTCTTATACCTAAAGTGAGAATAAAGGCACTTAGCACTTGGTAGGCATTCTATAAAATTAGCCATTAATAGCTGGGTAGTGGGCCAACAAGATGGCTCAGCAGGTAAAGGAGCTTGCCACCATGCCTAACAACATGAGTTCAAGCTCCAGATCATACATGGGAGAAAGACAGAGCCAATGCCTACAGGCTTTCTTCTGACCAAGCTTTCCACATCACCTTGGTATGGACATGTCCCACCCACATGCACACGCAAAATACATAAGTAAATGTAATTTAAAAGAAAAAAACCTGGGGAGCTGGAGAGATGGCTCAGCGGTTAAGAGCAC
The DNA here is from genome assembly GCF_949786415.1 of Peromyscus eremicus. Classification (NCBI taxonomy): domain Eukaryota; kingdom Metazoa; phylum Chordata; class Mammalia; order Rodentia; family Cricetidae; genus Peromyscus; species Peromyscus eremicus. The sequence continues at coordinate 24,812,996 of NC_081438.1, read as the reverse complement.
TGGCTGCTCTTCCAGAGGTCCTGAGTTCAATTCCCAGCAACCACATGGTGGCTCACAACCATCTATAATGGGATCTGATGCCCTCTGCTGTCATGCAAACATATATGCAAATAGAACACTCATATGCATAAAATATATAAATAAATAAATCCTTGAAAAAAAGAAAAATAACCTGGGTATGGTGGTACATGCCTATAATCCTAGCACTTGGCAGTTGAAGCAGGAGGACCAAGACCTGGAGGGTAGCTTAGGCCATATAGTAAAGCCTGTCTAAAAATAACCCGGGCTGGAGAGGTGGCCTGTTAGTTAACCTGTTGCCCTTGCAAAGGACCAAGATTCAATTCCCAGCACCCAACATGGCAGCTCACAATCATCTGTAACCCCAGATCCCAGGGATTTGACCCCCTCTTCTGACTTCTGCATACATGTGCATGTGCATGCAGACAAAAACCCTCATGCGTGAAATCTGCTTAAAGATTAAAACGAAAACAGCTAACCAAGCTGTTCTGTTTTTGCTTCCATAGGGTACTGCATCCCCTAAGGAATTTTATGCCAAGAACTCTCGGTGGACAGAAGGGCTTATATCTGCCTCCAAAGCTGTTGGTTGGGGAGCTACCGTCATGGTGTAGGTGTCTGGCTCCAAGGCTTCCCACATCCCCTTCCTCATTCCATTGATCCACCCCAGACAGATAGGGTCTCAAAAAAAAAAAAAAAATTATTTTTTTTATAAATAAGGTAAATTATACCTGAGGAAAGATATCTGAGGTGGTTCTCTGGCTTCCACATGCGCTCTCTCTCTCTCTCTCTCTCTCTCTCTCTCTCTCTCTCTCTCTCTCTCTCTCTCTTTCTCTCTCTCTCTCTCTCTCTCTCTCACACACACACACACACACACACACACGCACACACGCACACAAACGCACACACCCCTATGCATACATACACAAATAAATACAAAAAGTAGTGACGGGTACTGGAAGTTTGAAAGGGACCCGGGGTCTCCCAGGACAGCACAGGCGTAGGGCAAGCAGGCTGCCTTTCCTGCCTGGCCAGGGACTTAGGGGTTGGCTGGAGGTGGGATTGTGATGGTTTCTGTTCTCTGCAACCTCCTCCTTCATGTCTCTCCTGGGTCCTCAGGGATGCTGCTGACCTTGTGGTCCAAGGCAAGGGGAAGTTCGAGGAACTGATGGTGTGTTCGCACGAGATCGCTGCTAGCACAGCCCAGCTTGTGGCTGCGTCCAAGGTAGGACCAGCTGGTGCTGGAGACTCCAGCACACTGTGAGGCTGGCTGGGTCAGAGAGGCTCAGAAGAAAAACTTTAAACAGGGGCCGGCGAGATGGCACAGTTAGGAAAAGGCACTTGCCGCTAAAGCTGATGATGTGAGTTCGATCCCTGGGACCTCCATGGTGGAATGAGAGAAATGACTCTCACAAGTTGATCTCTGACTTCCATATGCACACCATGGCATGCTCACCTACACATAAATACTACATAAATAAAAATAAAAACAAGTAAAATGGGCTGAGGAAGCTGGGCAGTCATGGCTCACACTTTTAATCCCAGTACTCAGGGGGCAGAAACAGGCTGATCTCTGTGAGTTCAAGGCCAGCCTGATCTACAGAGCAAGTTCTAGGACAGGCTCCAGGGCTACAGAGAAACCATATCTTGAAAAACCAAAAAGGAAAAAAAAAAGGGTGGCAGGTAGTTTATTAGCAAAGCACTTGCCCCAGATTTACTGGTAAGAGGCAAGGGCCATAGCTCAATGGTAGAGCACCTTCCTAGAATCCCCTAGTGAGGGGGTGGGGTGTGGTTCAGTGATAGAGCACCTGCCTAGAATCCCCCAGTGAGGGGCTGGGGGTGTGGCTCAGTGGTAGAGCACCTGCCTAGAATCCCCCAGTGAGGGCCTGAGGTGTGGGTTATTGGTAAAATGCATGACCCTGGGTTTCATTCCTAGTATCCAAAATCAAAACAGTATCTGTTCACTGGGTATAGTATCTAGGCACACACCTTTGATCCCTGTACTCAGGAAGCAAAGGCAGGTGGACTTCTTGAGTTTGAAGCCATGGCCTTTAAAGTCCGTGTAACCAATGTGTGCCCCTCCTTTGTCTCTGAACTTGAACCACTGGCCCATTTAACCCTCATGCAAAGCTGTTGACCAAGGTCTCCTCACCAGGGAAACTGAACTTCAGTGGTGAATGGTCTTTATTCCTCCCTTTCTTAGGGTCCCAGGTTTTCCCGCACCCGGAAGAGTTCATGCAGATAACTGTCCAAGCTAGAGTGTAGTGTAGATAACCCAACCTATATGCCGGGGGTGACTTTCTATTCTCGACATGTCAGGGGCTGGTCCCACAGGAAACAAATGATTTTGAGAGGTTGACTGGTAACAACGGTCGGTATTTGCTGGGCACCTCCAGGCCAGCTGTTTGGTCCCGTCCTCGATGCTTCTGATGTCGCCTGAACGAAAATGTCCTTTGTCCCGGCAGGTGAAAGCTAACAAGGGCAGCCTCAATCTGACGCAGCTGCAGCAGGCCTCTCGGGGAGTGAACCAGGCCACAGCCGCTGTGGTGGCCTCAACCATTTCCGGCAAATCTCAAATTGAGGAGACAGGTAGCCTTTCAGCCATTGTGAATCTCTTTCCCCATGATCTCAATTTAGTTCTTCTTCTTCTTCTTCTTCTTCTTCTTCTTCTTCTTCTTCTTCTTCTTCTTCTTCTTCTTCTTCTTCTTCTTCTTCTTCCTTTTTATGTGTGGTGTTGGCATATGCATACAAGTGTTTACTAATGTGTGTGGGGCCAGAGTTTGGGTCTCTTCCATTGTTGATTCTCCCCCATAACATTCTCTCTGTCTCTGTCTCTCTCTCTCTGAGATAGGATCTCACTGTGTAGTCCTGGCCTTAAACTCATAGAGATCCACCTCCATCTGCCTCTGAGTGCATGGATTAAAGGCATGCACCACCTCACCCAGCTCTTCCTGGACACACTCTAAGGAAGGACGTAGATGGCTAGGAGTGTAACTCAGTCACTAGAATGCTTCCCTGGCATGTGTGAAGCCAGACTTGGTCTTTTTACATCCATGCTAATCTCCTAAAGCAGAACATCACATAAGCATGATTTGTTGGTTTGATTCTTTGTTTTGTTTTGTTTTTTCGAGACAAGGTTTCTCTGTGTAGCTTTGCACCTTTCCTGGAACTCACAGAGATCCACCTGCCTCTGCCTCCTAAGTGCTGGGATTAAAGGCATGCACCACCACTGCCCAGCTTGATTTGTTGGTTTTTTTGTTTTGGGGGGGGGGGGATTTTTGTTTGTTTGTTTGTTTGTTTTGTTTTGTTTTGTTTTGAGACAGGGTCTCAATATATAGTCCTGGCTGTCATATAACTCACTCTAGACCAGACCAGGATGGCTTTGAACTCACAGAGATCTTCCTGCTTCTATCTCCCTAGTGTTCAGATGAAATGCATGAGCCACCACCACCTTGCTAGAAGGGCAGGCTATTAAGTAGATTTTTGCCTGCTGCTACTTCCCTGAGGTCAGAGAAAAATCACTAGAAGTCTAGTTATCCCTAGAGAATCAGACCCTGGTTACCCATGAATTAGTTAATTTTCTCATTATTGTGGGCAGACCAAAGACCCTGATTAAAAGCAGCCTTTGAGAGAGAGAGAGAGAGAGAGAGAGAGAGAGAAGGTAAGGATTTGGGCTGGTAGATGGCCTAGAGGTGACTGCTGCCAGGTCTGATGACCTGAGTTCAATGCCCGGGACCCACATGGTGGAGGAAGAGAACTGACTCTCTGTGGCTTCCACTCTCGCAGCATGGCACACGCATGTGTGCGCACACACTAATAAATGTGTAAAAAAGTAAGCATTAAAATTAAAGAAGGTAGTGTTTATTTTGGTTCCCAGTTTGAGGGTACAGTCCACGGTGGTGGGAAGGCAGGGCAGCAGGAGCGTGGGGCGGCTGGTCACGTGGCATCCACAGTCAGGAAGCAGAGGCAGGTGAATGCTGGTGCCCAGCTCTCTTTTTTTGGTTGTCTGTCTGTCACTCTTGAGATGAGGTCTCACTGTGTACCTCTGGCTGTCCTGGAACTCACAGAGATCCTCCTGCCTCAGCCTCCCGAGTGCTGGGATTAAAGGCGACCACACCTAGTTTCCACTTTCTCCGTTTAATTCACTCCAGAACCCCACACATGGATTACTGCTGCCCACATCTAGGGTAGGTTTTCCCACTTCAATTAACCTAGTCTAGAAACTCCCCCACAAACACACCCCAGGGTCTATGTGTCCATGGTGATTCTCCATCCCATCCAGGGACTGGTGATGTCCCACTGGGAAAGAGAGCTTGTCACCAAGGCTGACAACCTAGTTCTCCTGGACCCACATGGTCAATGCACCCTCACACACATGAACATACATGCCGTGCTCCTGTATACACGCTAACAAACACACAAAGAAAGGCGTACATCTGGGGACCTACCAGCCAGGCCCAACCTTCTAAACATTCCACAGTCTCCCCAAAACAGCACCAACAGCTAGGGAAAAGTGCTCCCAACATGAGCCTGTGAGGACAGTTCAGCTTGGAACCATTATGGTGGCCGTGGGCAGGCCAAGCAGTGCAGTGGAGAATTGCCATCGTCCTCGTGGTCACGTGACAGCTGGGGACATTATTTGACTGGCTCTTCCTGTATCCGTCCTTGCAGACAGTATGGACTTCTCAAGCATGACACTGACCCAGATCAAGCGCCAGGAGATGGATTCTCAGGTAAGAAAGCCACGGCCACGTCCAAGGTCGGGCTGGCTCCATTCCCTGCACGTCGACCCCAAGTATCATTTCCCCAGGGAGAAGCCAGAGAGAAAGAGAGTAACTTAGGGGAAATGAAGTTAGGTAATGGCATGCATACAATAATCCTGGCACTTGAGGGGCTGAGGCAAGAGGGTTGTCATGGGTTTGAGGCCAGTGTGGGCTACATAGCAAGATTGTTGAAAAACAAACAAATAACAACAACAAAAACTAGAGGTGGCCCAGCAGTTAAGAGCATTTGCTCACAACAACCTATGACTCCAGTTCTAGGCGGTCCAACACCTTCTGGCCTCTGTGGGCATCTGCACTCAATTGCAAATGCCGGCCCCCCCCCCCCCCCCCGCCATGTGTATACAAAATTAAAAATGGAAAAAAAAAAAAAAGGAGAGAAGGCTAAACATTGTGTTATATACCTGCAGTCCTGGCCCTAGGGAGGTGACGGAAAAAGGGTTCAAGGCCAGTCTGTGGGTCCCTGTCTTGGGGCTGCGTTTTAACTTTTAACTAAGTTAAACCAAGGCCAGACCCTCTCACACCCTTTTCCCACAGGTTAGGGTGCTAGAGCTGGAAAATGACCTGCAGAAGGAGCGTCAAAAACTAGGAGAGCTTCGGAAGAAACACTACGAGCTGGCTGGAGTTGCCGAGGGCTGGGAGGAAGGTGAGCGCGCCTCGGGTACGCGCCTTGGGTACTTACTGCGGATGCCGCAGAAGGGATGGGCTTTCAGAACAGGTCCCTAACAGAACGGGTCCCTCTGGCCTGTCACTTCCTCTTCTTCCTCCCCCTTTTCATTAATTCATGTCATAACCTTTCAGCCTAAAGATAGGCAAATCGTAGAGAATTAAAAAGCTTCTGTTACAGCCCTTCCGAGCTCCAGCAGTAACCTGGGTGGCGCACAGTTGGAAACCTAACACTTGGAAAACAGAGGCAAGAAGACTGGGAATTTCGGCTACATAGCCAAAAGCAAACAAACAAAAAAACCTGACTATTATAAAAACCTCCACATTCGCCAGTGGACTTGTGTCCTAGTCACTACAGTGCCCTCTCTAGTTACTAGCCTTGTTATTATCTTGTTTTTAAAGAGTTATTTTTATTTTCTAGGTATAGAGACAGTTGTGAGCTGCCATGTGGGTTCTGGGGTTCGAAGTTGGGTCCTCTGGAAGAAGAGCCAGTGCCCTTAACACTGAACCACCACCACCACCACCACCCTGGGTGGGAACACACACACACACACACACACACACACACACACACACACACACACCTTTGCTAGCAAAACTGCAGTAGATGAATAGTGGTCAGTGGAGAGCTGGCAGGCAAGGCACACTAATTCTGAGGTTCTGACTCCACGATGTGGAGCCAGGAAGATGGTTTGGTAGGTAAAAATGCAAAGCTTCATGACCTGGGTTCACTTCCTGGAACCCACAGTAGAATAGAACCAATTCCCGGAAAATCTGTTCTCTGATTTCCACACTCTGAATCTGGCATGTGTGCACCTGCACTCATATACATCACACATGCGCACACGCACATGCACATGCACACACACGCAATAATACATTTTTTAAAGGATTCTTTAAAGTATGGCAGTCGTGAGCTCGAGTCTCACATGGCGACAGTCTCTCATGAAGAGTTCATGTGTGCGTGAGGTTCCGTGTGAAATGTTGTTTTTTTTTTTTTTGTCTTTGTTTTTAGGGACAGAAGCTTCGCCTCCTACTGTTCAAGAAGCAATACCGGAGAAAGAGTAGAGCCCAGCCAGCGCCCCACACGTCAGAATGTAAATCCTTGTTATCCTTCTGTTTGTGACGCTCCCCATCATGGCACACCGGGTCCTTGCGGACCTCTCCATTCACAAACGCTGAAGCCCATCCGTCGTGTGTCCTCAGGACACCACCTCTGTCTGAATGCATGATGAGTTCTCCCCTTATGTCCCTGACGTTCAGGCAGGCCAGCGTTGGCCATGAGCAAGCTCAGGTCCACAGAAAAACAGCGACATGGCCAACCTGTCTTGCCTAATATCCACCTCCTCGCCAGTCATGTCCTTAGAGAGGCTTCTTGTCATTGGGAGCTTGGAGAGGGGACATCTGACACCTGTTCTTCCCCCCTCCCCGCCTCCTCAGTCTTTTGCATTTTGTCTTTTGCGCAAACTTGTGAGCATCTGAACTCCACTGGATTCCAAACCAGACTTCCATTTGAATCCACAGTCAATGGCCCCCCTTCACACTACACTTTTGGCAGTCTGATGGATCCCCTCCTGCTTATTATTAGGTGGTCGTTTGGGTCTTTTGGTTTTATATTCTGAAAGTTTCACATAGCCAACTTTCCCAAAAAGGGTTCCCCTCCCCACTCCCACCCTGAGCTCTGAGCCTTCTGAGAGGAGGTCCCCACACACACCATGGTGCGGCTCAGGCTACGCCTTGGTGCTCCAGATCAGCTCTTCCGTCAGCCAAGGCCACTCCCCAGGGTGACAGCTCTCCTCTGAAGCCTAAAGCAGAGCTAGTGCCTTTACTTTCTGACCCTGGGTGCCATCCCAAGGCCTCTGTCCACCTGCACAAGCCAGGGAGCACCAGTTTCAAAAAAAAAAAAAATGGTGCCAGGGACCCAGCTGTTCTGGGGACATTTTTCTTAGGAGCTCATGTGAGCAGGTTCACCACCCCATCACATGCTGAAATGGAGCTGGTGTGAACAGCAACACTACATCCCCAGAGCGAACTTCCTGTGCCATGTCATGTGGGCCACCTTCCGTCAAACCCAGGCAAGGTCCTAAGAGGGACAAATACAAAGGAGCTGGAAGTGGTTCCTTTTCCAGCTGCCTGCTTCTGCATCCTCCTGAACCGGAAAAAGATGGTTCCGTGTGCTACTTACTCAACAGTCCCACTTGCTCCCATCGGGAAGAGAACTCGGCTCAGGGTGGGACTCTTCATATTTATTACTAACAGTCTTCCTGCGACACCTGCCCCAGAGATGCTTGGAGCAATCAGGACTAAGGGTGGCCGACTAGGCTTGCCCTCCGCCCACAGTCTCCGCAGACCACAGACAAGACTAAAGAGCCATCCCTGAGCATTTCTGGGCCCGGATTCCAAAGCAGGCAGGTTCTTCGAAGCATCGAGGAGCAGGAAAAAGGAGGAAGGGGACCACCCCTGGCTATGTCCCCGACTCTGCCAGTACCCATTCTTGCTCCCATGAAGACAGGGTGGGGACTGAAGGCATCCCACCTAGATACAAGCAGCTGGACAGCACTTTGCCACTCTCAAATGGACCACTGAGTTAAGTGACCTTCTGATCTGTAGGATGGGGCAGGGAGATGGTGTCTTCCTCCCTCCGATATCTGTGACTCTTAGGTGGCAGCCAGCAGGCAAGTCCTTGAGCCTGTCCCCAATGGGACGTGGCTCAGCTTTGCTGGGTAATGGGTTGTGAGGCTAATTAATGTTTGATCACTGTGAATCAACCCCCTTCTTCCTGCTCCACCCACCCCGACTCTGTCCCCCGAGTATTTTCTAAGCCGGCACTCCAAAAACTCACAGCATCCCAGAAGTCTGCTGAGACACGTGACCTCCACATTGGGCTAAAGGAGTTACCTACAGTAGTGCCGGAAGAATGTTTCTCTGCTTAGCATTTCTTCTTGAGTCCAAGGACCAGAACGAGCAAGGTGTGTGGCATTGTTGGCCCATTTGTGCCAATCAAGCCAATCCATGACCCAAGCCGTGGGTCAGCTTTTCCAAAGGAGGTTAACATAGTCAGTCCTTGCTTCTAAGGTCAAAGCGTTCACACTTGTGTGTCCCAGCAAGAGGAAATCAAACCACAGCAATAGAGCAGGGTTGTCTGAATAACACACCTGTCTGAAAAGCCAGTCATTTGTAAAACCCTAATAATTAATCTCTTCCTGAGTAGCAAAACAATGAAGAGCCCCAGCACGAGGGGAGTCAGAACTTTTTAGTGGAACTCAAGTCAGCAACTGCCTCTCTCTAGCCAGGCTTGGCAGTGCATACCTGTAATCTTGGCTTTCAGGAGACTGAGGCAGGAAGATCCTGAATTTAAGGACAGCCTGGGCTACATACTGAGACCTTGTCTCAAAAAAATTTTTTTTAAATAATTAGATTATATATGTGTGTGTATATAAATTATATATAACTGGGTGTTTTTTCTGGGGGTAGACACGGTCTTATTATATAACCCTGGCTGGCCTCAAACTAGCTATGACACCTCGTTGTCCTTGAATTCACAGGGATTCCCTTCCCTTTGCCTCCCAAGTGCTGGGGTTAAAGGTGTGAGCCATCTCACTCAGCCTAGACCACAATTTGTTGGCTCTGCTGCTACCTAAACAGGAGTCTTTAACCCAGTGGCTGGACAAACCAAACCCTGAAAATTCTTACAGCTCAAAAGGAATTCTTTCAAGCATTCCTGGGGCTCCTTAGACTAAAGTCTGCCGCATGAGTGTAGACAGATCCTCAAGGCAGGGAACTGGGGGTCCGGAGAGATAGCTCAGCGGTTAAGAGCACTTCCTTCTCTTCCCTAAGACCCAGGTTCTGTTCCCTGCACCCACATCATGTGGCCCACAACCACCGTGAACTCCAGCTCCAAGGGGTCCGATGCTCTCTGCCGGTGACATGAACTCATGCGGATGCACACACGCCCATTTGAGTACAAATAACTCAAAAAAATACTTTTTCAAGACAGAAAATTGACAAAATAATGGCTTGGGGGGGGGGCGTGAAAAGGAAACTCAAATCTAGCTGTCTTTCATTTTTGTTGCACTTTCCTAGTGCCTAGAGATTAAGGATATGTATGTTTCATACCTGAGCAAGGAATTGAAATGACTATAATGGGCTTGACAGTGCAGGCCTGCAATCCCAGCACTTGGGACTCAGGCAGGAGGATCACGAGTTCAGGTCTAGCCTGGGCTATATACTGAGACCTTATCTCAGAAAAACCAAAAATAAATTAGACTAGAGCTTGAATGGCTTGTTGACTGTACTGCCCACAGCATTATTCATGGAATCCCACCTACATACGAGCCCTTGACCCAGGAGCTGGGGGAGTCAAACACCTCCAGGACATCAGAATAGGTGCGGCTGACGGGCCAGACACCAGGCTTTATACCAGGTAACTTGAGGTCACATGTACTTGTCATTCTGGCCACATTTGTCTGCTATGACCTCTCATCTTGAGAGTTCTCATCTTGTGTCTGGGGAAAGCTTTTACTTCCTGGTCAGTGGCTTGGTTGTAGAAGGGTTTCCAGCACCATTTAACCCTAATGGTGGGGGTGGGGGTGGGGGGCTTGAGACTGGATTTCTCTGTGCAGCCTTGGCTGCCCTGGAACTCACTCTGTAGCCCAGGCTGGCCTCGAACTCACAGAGATCCACCTGCCTCTGCCTCCCGAGTGCTGGGATTAAAGGCGAGCGCTTAACACTAATTTTTAATGGCTGGCAAATGTGCTAGTCTCTATTGCCTTTCCATCTCTGGCAACCTTGCTACGAAAGCCAGCCAGCCTTCGGATCCAACACCGACCTGCCCATCCGAGTGGCCCTGCCGTCTCTCTGCCATCGTGGACCGTCCTCCCACCAGAGTGAGCTTTGCCCGCTCTTCTTGTTGGGGTCTGCGCATTGACCTTCCAACAAGAGCAGCGTTGCCCTCTTTCTGCCATCTTGGGTCCTCCCTATTTGCCTTGGAAACAGAGTGGCTTTGCCCTCTCTCTCCACCTCTCGAGTCCTTGGAGACCACGCTGATTGGCAACCATCACCGCAGCACTTGGCAGCCGTCCACGCCGATCCAGAACAGCGATTTTGCCGCCCCTGTCACACGGGTCCAGCCCAAACAGGGAACCGGCAAACACGGTGGTGGAGTGCCTCCTCGCCCGGGAGCCAAAGCCAGAGACGGTTGGTTAGATGTGACTGGATCCAGTTCTGAGCATGTAGACCCTTCCAGACGTGATTTTCAGGTGACCCTCAACTACCTCAGGTTTGAAGACCCTAAGTTAAACTGATTAGCGTTCTAGGGGACAAACCGAGGGATCCCGTCAAATCTTGGAGAAGACGACCTGAACGTCCCAAGCTTGTAACAGACTCCGAACTTGCGGGGATGGGGTTGGTTTTGGTTTGTTTATGCCCTACCTTCTGTTTTTAACCTTTTCCACAGTTTGCCATTAGAATCGTCCCTATCAGTGAATTTCACTTTTCACTTCGTGCCTACCTTCCCAGGGCAGGTGGCCACCGGCTCTTGTCTCCTCCCAACAGTACTTTTATTATGGAATGAAGACCTTTCTTTGTATAATGCATTGCATCTGTGTTTTCAATTTTTCCAATAAATCGGTCAGCCTGGCCGTGGAGAACAGTGAAGACGGGGTCAACAGAGTGGCCCTGAGGATATTGGACTCCTGTATCTTGTTTCCATGTTCTGAGACCCATGGGATTCACATGGCAGTTCACAACCACCTTAACTCTAGTCCTAGGGTATCCAACACCATCTTTGACCTCCTCGGCCTCCTACACATGTGTACTACACATACATGTACTCAGGCACACACACACACATCCATAAGATACATAAACAAATTTTTGTTTTTCGGACAGGGTTTCTCTGTGTAGCCTTGGTTGTTCTGGAACTGGCTTTGTAAACCAGGTTGGCCTTGAACTTGGAGATTCTCCTGCCTCTGCCTTCTGGGTGTCAGGACTAAAGGCATGCACCACCTTACCCAGCATGCTTTCTTTTTAATTAAAAAAAAAAAAAAGTATTTTTTAAATACAAAAAGCTGGAGAGCTGGCTCAGTACTTAAGAATACTTGCTGCTCTTCCAGCGGACCTGGGTGCAGTTCCCAGCACCCACATCAGATAGCTCACAACTGCCTTTAAGTACAGCTCCAGGGGATTCTACAATCTTCTAGTTTCTGCAGCTACCTGCACGCACCTGGTGTATGCACAGAAAAGCAGATACACAAATTTTAAAATGACAACTAGTTAAACATTGTTTTGTGTCTTAAGTGTTTCTCTTGCTGTGAAGAGACACCATGACCACAGCAACTCTTATCAAGGAGAACATTTAATTGGGGCTGGCTTACAGTTCAGAGGTTTAGTCCATTATCATGGCAGCATGTTAGCAGACATGGTGCTGGAGAAGTTCTACATCTGGATCTCCAGGCAGCAGAAAGCATGATCGGGCTTGAATTTCTGAGACCTCAAAGCCCACCCCGAGTGGCACACTTCCTAATAGCGCCATTCCCCATGGGTCTGTGGGAAGCCATTTTTATTCAAACCACCACAGTTTGTAAACGGGGCTGTAGCTCAATGATAGAGTGCTTGCCTACCAAGCTATGGGGTCTGCAGCATTCATGGCAAAGGATAGAGGTGGTGAGGAAGGAGGGCTGAAGTCCTGTGCACCTGTCATCCTAGCATCGGGACACAGGCAGGAGGATTACACATTTGAGACAGTTTGGACGACATAGTGGAGCTCTGCTTCAAGGTCCTAGAAAAGGATGGAGCATGGTTGAAAGAAGGCTCACCGAGCATGCTCAAAGCCACAGGCTTCCCGGTATTGCATAAAACTAGGCAGGGAGCATATGGCTGCAACCCCAGCCTTTAGGAGGTAGAGGCAGGAAGATCAGAAATTCAAGGGCATCTTTGGCTACATAGGGAGTTCAAGGCCAGCCTGGGCTCCATGAAACTGTTTCAAAAACCACTTTAAAAAAAAAAAAACAACAACAACAACAACAAAAAACATTGCTTTGTACTTATTAAAATCATAAGAGGAGGGCTGGAGAGATGGTTCAGTAGTGAGGAGCTGCTCTTCCAGAGGACCTGAGTTCAATTCCCCCCCCCGACCCCCGCCCCACCTCCATGGTGGCTCACAACCATCTGTAATGAGATCTGGTGCCCTCTCCTGACCTGCAGGTGTACATGCAGGCAGAACACTGTATACATAATAAATAAATCTTTTTTAAAAAACGCCTAAGGGCCAGACGGTGGTGGCGCATGCCTTTAATCCCAGCACTCTGGAGGCAGAGCCAGGCAGATCTCTGTGAGTTCGAGGCCAGCCTGGTCTACAGAGCGAGATCCAGGACAGGCACCAAAACTACACAGAGACCTGTCTCGGGAGAAAAAAAAAAAAAATCCTAAGAGGAACGGATGATCCAGCCAGTCGGTCTGGAAAAGCTAGGGTCTGATGTCCAAGGCTTCAGCAGCAGCAAGAGACGCACTCGCTGGAGAAGATGGAGAGGCACCCAGTGGCTGGCTTCTTCCTCCTTTTACTCCCTTTCGTTGGCCGGTCAGCCGGGCTGAAGGGTGGGAAAGGGGTGGGGAAAGGGCAGGAATGAGAACGGAGATGGAATAAGAGCAGGGGGCTTTAGAGGCAGGAAACGAGAAGAAAATAAGAGTAAAGAAAAACTACTCACAAGACTCAAACCACGTGCATCGCCTTTTCCCGCTTTCAGTCAAAAGCGGGCAGTTGATTGGGAGCTGGGGAGCAGCTGCCTCGTTGCCTGGCAACCGACTGTCTTTCGCGCTTCTTTCGCAGGAGCAGCCCTGTAGTGATGTAAGAGGCACGTGGTGCATGTTGGGGCCATGAGGTCTCTTTCTCCTTGGACCTTGGTGCTGCTTAGAGCGGCCGGGCTGCTCTGGCTGGGGGCGGCTGGGACAAGTCCCAGCCTCAAGGCCCGTAACCGTGGCCGGGCCACTGTCCATGTGGACCCACCTGGACTTGGTGTGGTCTGGTAAGTCCCTGCTGCAGCCTTCGGGCCGTCTACGGCTTCTCTGCCAGCCCAGTTCAGCTGTGGGTGGGTCAGCAACAGTCCACATAGATGCCTTGATGGATGGCAAGTGTTGTGTGACTGGGTTTTGTAGGGAACACATCACAGCCCGGCGGTGGTGGCACACGCCTTTAATCCCAGCACTCGGGAGGCAGAGCCAGACGGATCTCTGTGAGCTCGAGGCCAGCCTGGGCTACAGAGTGAGTTCCAGGAAAGGCTCAAAAGCTACACTGAGAAACCCTGTCTTGAAAACAACAACAACAAAATACATCTCAATAAAAAGGCAGATTCAAGGCGCAGGTACTGGTGCCCGCCTTTAATCCCAGCACTTGGGAGACCAGACAGCAGGATCAGAAGTCAAGGCCACAAGGGATAACTAGGAGGAGGGAGGATTTGAGCTGGGAGTGGGGGCACATGCTTATGAGGCAGGATCAAGAATTCAAGGGCAGCTTCAGCTACATAGACTGTTTGAGACCAGCCTAGGCTACATGAGACTTTTAACTATTTCTCATTGCAGAGAACCTAAATTTGGTTCCCAGCACCCAAGTCAGGAGGCTCACAACCTCTCATAACTATATCCAGGGAATTGGACACCATTTGGGATGTCTTCAGGCACTTGTACTTAAACACATTTATCTACACACAAAAAAATAAATAAAATAAATCTTTTTAAGAGAGCAAGCAAAAAAAAAAAAAAAACCCACAATAAAAAAAACCTTGTAGGCATGGTGGTAAGGCCTATAATCTTAGCACTTCGGAGGCTGAGGTAGGAGGTTCTGAAGTTCAAGGCCAGCCTGGGCTAACCAGTAAAGCCATCTGAAAAAAAAAAAAAATAATAACCACACAGGAGTCATGATGGCAACCACCTTTAATCCTAGCACTCAGAGACAAAAGCAGTTCCCTGTGAGTTTGAGGCCAGCCTGTTTTACATAGTGAGTTCCAGGACAGCCTATGTAAAGAGATCCCATCTCAACTACCCTCCCCCCCAAAGAAAACCCACTATAGGATATGCTCTAGCCCAAGTATCCTAGCCCATAATTTCCTTTGCCCATTTTGTCTTTACTTCAAAACATAGACATTTGGGCCTGAAGAGGTGCCTCATCCACTAAGAGCAGTTGTTACTCCTGAAGAGGACCCAGGTTTGGTTCCCAGAACCAATACGACAGCTCACAACCACCTGTAACTCCAGTTCCAGGAGATCTGACACCCTCTTCTGGCCTCCTGGAGTAACAGCCACTCATATGGTGCATGTACATGCTTGCAGGCGAAATGCTCATATACATTATAAATAAGTAAAAGTTGGTTTTTGTTTTGTTTTGTTTTTTAAGGTGCTCATGCTGGGCACGGTTGGCACACACCTTTATTCCCAGCACTCATCAGGCAGAGGCAAGAGGATCTCTGTGAGTTCAAGGTCAAACTTGTCTACATAGCAAGTTTCAGGACAGCCAGGGTTATATATAGTAAGACCTTGTCTCAAAAAGTAATAATTCAAAGTAATGTACTAAGAGGTGAATTGGCTCAGCTGTTAAGAGCATGTGGCCACTGTTATGAATTTGCACTCAGGGAAACCCCCCAGCGGGCCGGACTAGGGAGTCCCACATGTCAGGGAAAACATGCTGGCATGCTGGGCAGATGCAGGAGCGGGCTGGTGGGTGACCCATGCCATGGTGGAGGGGTGGCACCAGACAGTCATTCATGACCCGGATGCTGCATCTGTTTGGAAATGGTTTATTATAATAGAGAGATAGAGAGAAAATAGGAAAGAGGAAGAGAAGAGAGAGAGGGGTCGAGGGTGCACACCTCGGGGGAGAAAAAGCAGAAGAGAGAGAAGAAGGTGAGGGGTTTTTCCTTAAAATGAAGCTTTTATGTCAGGATGCAAGGTGGCACCAAGGGGTCAGAATATTAACATTGGTTTCCAAGGAGTGGGTCAGAATATTAACAGCTGCTCTTGCAGCAGATTAGATTCCCAGCACCCATATGGCAGCTTAGAACCAGCTGTCTTTAGGTTCAGTCCCAGGGGATCTGAGGCCCTTTCCTGACCTTCAAGAGCACCAGGCATGTGTGTGTGACCATACATACATGCAGGCAAAAAACCACTTACATGTAAAGTAATAAAATAAACCTTTGAAATGCACTATACTGAAAGAAGAAAATTAAAAGGTAAAAAGTAAAAAAAGACTAGCCATCAACTGATCCTGGCATTATAAAGTGCTGGGGATAAAAGTAAATAGCTGAATAGAGTTTCCATGTTTTTGCAGGAAGAAATGAACACTAAAAGAGAAACCAGGGGCCCGGAGCGATGTCTCAGTGTTCACAAGCACTGACTGCTCTTTCAGAGGACCTGGGTTCAGTTCCCAGCACCCACACGGTGGCTCACCACCCTCTGTAACTCCAGTTCCAGGAGCTCCAATGCCCTCTTTTGATCTCTATGGGCACCAGGCTTGTATGTGGTCGTGCATATACATACACCATATACATACATGCAAGCAAAACACTCAAAGTAAATCTAAAATAAATACATAAGTAGATGATTCATCAAATCCTGATGGTTACTGTGGAGGTGAGGAGAGTGGCGGGCATGGCGGCATTAGCTTGTAATGCCACAGCCGGGAAGGAGTCTGAGCCTTGACAAATTCCGACCTAGTTTAGGCGATAGCATGGAAGAATAGGTCTGATCCAGGAAACAGTCCTGGGAGCTTGTCAGATGATAATGTAGGGGAGACTGAAGACGTGATGGGAGGGACCACATTTTACCTGGCTGCTTTGTTAAGCATACCTCTTGCATATTTAAATCTGAACCTAGGCATGTGGTGCACACCTTTGATCTCAGCATTTGGGAGGTAGAAGCAGGAGGATCTCTGTGAGTTCCAGGTCAGCCAGGGCAATAGGGTGAGGCCCGGTCTTAAGAAATGAATAATATGCCGGGCAGTGGTGGCGCACGCCTTTAATCCCAGCACTCGGGAGGTGGTGGCGCACGCCTTTAATCCCAGCACTCGGGAGGCAGAGTCAGGCAGATCTCTGAAGCCGGCCTGGTCTACAGAATGAGTCTCAGGACAGCCGGGTCTACACGGAAAAGCCCTGTCTCAAAAATCCACACTTTCAAATGTGTGTCTATGCATGCATAATAAACAAATTTATTTGCTTTTAATATATGTTAAAAATGAGGACAGATAAGCCTATATTTAAGACCTCCTCCCTCCTTCAATAAACGGCATTCAGCATTAAAAAAAAAAAAAAAAAAAAGAGGACAGATAAGGGAGTCTAGCGAGTCCTAGTCCATGTTTGGGGACTTGGGCTTTAGGTTTTGGAGGGGCCAGGGGTAGAGAGCTATGTGTCATTATGTAGGGTGGAGTCCAGTTGATCTTTATCTGAGTTGTGCTTCTGCAAAGTGGCCTGAAGAAGTCCTTACTGCTTGAGGGGACAAGCAGGTTCTCAGGAGGGGACGGCTCTTGCTTTAGGAGCCACCTCTCCGTGGTGAACCAGTGCCCCCTGGTGGTGAACAATGGCCTTGGACGCTCGGCTGCCTGGAGTCCAAGGTGGTTCCCAGTTTAGAATAACCGGTGAGGGTGAGCTTCAGGCATCTTTCAGGGGTCTGGGACACTGTAAAAACTTGACAGTTAGATGCCTCAGTCCAGCCTCCGAGGGGAGTGATACAAACATCACCGTTAGTGATTGACAGCTTATGTGCAGAGGCAAAGAGGCAGCCGGAAGGAAGGGAATTAGAGGAGAAATGAAGGAAGAGATTTCCAGTTTTCACATATACTTTGTGTGCGTGTGTGCGTGCGTTCGTGCGTGCGTGCGTGCGTGCGTGCGTGCGTGTGTGTGCGCGCGCGCGCGCACGTGTGTGATGTGTGTGAGTGAAGTCATGAGTGCCACTGCACCCGTGTGAAGACAGAAGACAACCTTCAGGAGATGGTGGTTGCCGTCCTTTGTGGCGTGGGATTGAACTCAGGTCATCAGGTCACAGGCCTATTGAGTGCTTTGAACTGCTGAGCCATGTCTCTCCCTGCCCTTGCCTAGTTGAGTTGTGAGTTAAAGAGGAGTCAGTACTTTGTAGCAAAAGTACGTTCTGAGGCTCGTTACACTATCCAAACATTTCTTTGGCTTAGTTACTTCCTCGACTTTGGGTTTTCAGACAGGGTCCTCTTGTTCCTACACTCAAGGCTGGCCTCAAACTCAACTGTGTAATCGAGGATGACCTTGAACTTCTGATCCTTCTGGCCTCCATCTCCCAATTGTTAGGATTATAAATGTGGATCACCACAGACTGGCCAACGGATAGGAATTTCATCCTCAAACTTCAGGCAACAGGAATCTGACTCTCCTACCTTGGTGTGAACCCACAGGCAACCAAGTTTAACTTTTTCATAAGCCAGAGGTGACATCGAAATTGAAGGCTCTCACACTGTGTGAGGAAGGCTTGTCCTTGACACACACACACACACACACACACACACACACACACACACACGAAAGAAAGGAGAGAAAAGAAAGGAAGTGAATCTACCCATTCGCAATGGGCCATCGGCTGTCACACAAACACAGGATGAGGCACTTAGCCAAAAAGCTATGCAGCAAAGGCCTCTGGGTAGAAATAAAGAATCGATACAAGGCAATGGGCTGTGGGGAAAGGGGGGAAGGGAAGAATGCCCTGTGCACCAAGCCACACCCTCTCTGTGTTGGAGTAGCCAATGGCTCAGAACAGGAGGCTGGAGGACACAGGAGTAGCCAATCTCTACACCTTTCAAACCTCTGTGTGTGACCGAAAGCTGCAAGTGTGTTTGATGCCTGTCCCCAGAAGAGAAAACCAAATTGGAACTGGGGAGTGGTGGCCTGCATACCTGTGACCCCAGTACACAGTGAAGCTAGCCTGAGCTATGCTGGACCTTGTCTCAAAGAAACTAAAAATACAGGGTAGTGGTGGTGCATGCCTTTAATCCCAACCAGCAGGAGGCAGAGGTAGGCAAATCTCTGTGAGTTCAAGGCCAGCCTGGTCTACAAAGGGAGTTCGAGGACAGCCAGGATTGTTACACAGAGAAACCCTGTCTCAAAAAAACAAAAACTAAAAAACTAAAAACAGCACTCTAGAGATGGCTCAGTGGTTAAGAGCACTTGTTCTTACCAAGGGCCCAGTGTGATACCCAGCATCCACATGTTAGGCAATTCACAAGCATTTATACCCAGTTCTAGGGGGTCCAATGCCCTCTTCTGGCCCCCACTGGCACCAGGCACACACATCAGGCAGGCAAAACACCCACCCACACACAAAATAAATAAAACTAACATTTAGTTAGGATGACTAGGATAACTGTGGCTTATTATAAGTTTTGGTTTTACCCAATCACTGGGCAAGCTTTAGTGAAACATTTCACTATTAGGATAAGAATTTGTACCGTATCAAGCTGATGAAAGAAAATGCTGGCCGGGCAGTGGTGGTGCATGCCTTTAATCCCAGTACTTGGGAGGCAGAGGCAGGCAGATCTCTGTGAGTTCGAGGCCAGCCTGGGTTACAGAGTGAGTTCCAGGACAGGCTCCAAAGCTACACAGAGAAACCCTATCTTGAAAAAAAAAAACAAAAACAAAAAACAAAAAACAAAAAAAAAAAAAAAAAAAGAAGAAGAAGAAGAAAGAAAAAATGCTGGCTGTACTTTCAATAGGGGAGGCTAAAATCTTTTTAGATTATAGATTAGCCTATAGAAAAATGTCTGCCGTAAATCAAACAGTGAAGGGGAAGATGAATAGGAACCTCACTTAAACAAGTTAAGTAAAACATTTTAAAATTATAACCTGTTTTTATGTTCAGGCTATCTGAGTATTATTTCTCCTGCAGTTGTACATAAAATGTTTTTACATTTAAAAAAAGGACAAATACTACAGAATTGTATTACATGAAATATATGGAATATACAAATTTATAGAGACAGAAAGATTAGACGTTATCTCAAGACAGAGAAGAAAGGAATATAGAGCAATGAGTTCCTAAGTACAGAATCTCCGTTTTGTGTGATGGAAAAACCCCATAAATGGACAGTAGTATCAGGACATAATATCATGAATGTAATAAATCAATACAATTAATGTAATTGATTAATATCATAAATATAATTATTAAATGAATACTGGGAATGTAATCAATGAATACCACAAATGTAATTAATATCATGAGTGTAGTTAATGAATATCATGAGTGTAATTAAAAAATGTTAAAAAAAAAAAAAAGAATTGCCTACTGGCAACCTGAAGGAGGAATTTTTTCAGTCGAGGTTTCTCTTCCCAGATATGTCTAGGTTTGTGTCAAACAAACCAACCAGCATACCTACTGAGTCATCTCCCCAACCTCCCTCCTTTTGGGGGGTGGAACAGGGTCCCGTGTAACCCAGGCTGTAACGGAACTCAGTGGGTAACTAAAGGGTCACCTTTCACTGTTCATCCTCCTCCTCCACCTCTTGAACAGGCACACGGGGTTCTGTTCACCGCACCCCACCCCACCCATCACACCACACCCCTGCAGGGAAAAGGGGTAAAATGATTGTTAGAGTAGGCGACAAGTTCCAAGCACAGACCTGACCCATTTGGCTATTTTGTTAACCACAATTTTCAAAGGGCAAATACAAGCCTCGGGTAGCTTGGCCATGTGTCCAATGCTTCAGCGATTCCTATAAGACCAAGGGAAGGCTTGACAGGTAAGGGTGTGTGTGTGTGTGTGTGTGTGTGTGTGTGTGTGTGTGTGCGCGCGCGCGCGCGCGCGCGTGCGCGCGTGTGTGTGCGTGCGTGCGTGTGTGTCTGTGCGTGTGTGCGTGTGCGTGTGCATGTGCGTGTGTGTGTGTGTGTGTGTGTGTGTGTGTGCCTTTACAGAAAAGCCTGGGGCTACCCTCTAATGGCTGCTACACAATAAAGCCAATCCAATAGGGATTACACCTCAGAAACTAAGAAGGAGGATAGGACCCCGTGTTCAGGAGGACCACCCTATCTCTTAACTATAATCCGTGCCCACCTTACTCATTGTCATTTACCAGTTCAGCTAGTATTTATTAACAAACTAAACAATGTGCATTGTCTCTGAACTCTAACCCCTGCCTCTCCCCCACACCGCATCCCCTTCTCTCTTGTCCATCAAGCTTTCTCTACCTTGCTCTTGATTGTGGAGAAACAGCTTTCAATTCCCCTCCCCAACCAAAAAAATGTGGGCTGGGAAAATGGTTCCATTTGGTACAGTGTTTGCTGTGAAAGCACAGGACCTAAGTTTAGATCTCCAGCATCCATGTAAAACCTGGGCACAGTAGCTGGGTGCAGTAGCCGGGCTCACGGAAATGGTTTATTATAATAGACAAAAGAGAAGATAGGAAGAGAGAGGGAAAGAGAGAGGGAAAGAGAGAGGGAAAGAGAGAGGGGCCGAGGGGTGCACACTCATGGGAGTGGATGGAGGGGGGAGGGGCTTCTAAGAACAATCAGACTGCAACCCACAGAACCAGGGAGGCTATATAACAGGGGGGACCCTAGGATGACTGTGGCTTATAATAAGTTTTGGTTTTACTCAATTACTGGGCAAGCCTCAATGAAACATTTCACTATTAGGATAAGAATTTGTACTGTATCAAGCTGATAAGAAAGAAGAAAGAAAGAAAGAAAGAAAGAAAGAAAGAAAGAAAGAAAGAAAGAAAGAAAGAAAGAAGAAAGAAAAAGAAAGAAAGAAGAAAGAAAGAAGAGTCTTCTATGTCAGGACGCAAGGCGGCCCCAAGGGGCAGATCAGAACATTAACTGGTGTAATCTCACTAAGTAGCCCAGGTTGGCCTAGAACTCACAGTCCTACTCTTGTCTTCGCCTCCCAAATGCCAAGATTACGAGAGAGTGCCAACAAATCGGGCTTTTATTTCTTTTCTTTTCTTTCTTTTTTTTTTTCTTCCCGAGACAGAGTTTCTCTGTGTAGCTTTGGAGTCTGTCCTAGAACTCACTCTGTAGACCAGGCTGGCCTCGAACTCACAGAGATCCGCCTTCCTCTGCCTCCCAAGTGCTGGGATTAAAGGCGTGTGCCACCACCGCCTGGCTTGCCTTGATTTCTAATGCGGCTTTTCCTCAGCCTCAAGCGTCAGAACAGGCTCTCAGAAGGGCTGTTTCTGTTTTGGTTTCTTTTTGTTGTTTGTTTGTTTTTTGAGACAGGGTTTATCTATGTATCCCTGGCTGTCCTGGAACTCACTCTTGTAGCCCAGGCTGGTTTTGAACTCTGTGATCCACCTGCCTCTGCCTCCCGAGTGCTGAGATTAAAGGCGTGCGACACCACCCACCACTCAGTTTTTCCATTTCGTTTAGAGACAGGGTTCATGTCTCTTACGTAGCCCTAGCTATCCTGGGACTCTCTCTCTAGCCCAGGCTGTCCTCGAACTCACAGAGATCCTCCTGCCTCT